>NC_089231.1:59352893-59652893 GCF_963924675.1 Phocoena phocoena | reverse complement strand
CTTGTGACTTTGGGCTGCTTTGGTGGCTGCGCCAGGGAATGTTCTGCTCCCTGAGTCACAGAGAGAATGCTCAGCGTTTCATTCTGCTAACGATGTAGAGAACTACAACAATTACGTGAAAAGGCTCTGTAATATTTGAGGCTTATATTAAGACGGACAGAGTTGAAAACTATTTGCTAAAACGTATACTGGAAAGATGGGTTGAATTTCTAACCAGCAACTCTAGGCCATTGACTTGAAGCTCCCTTAACATTTCATTCCAACGAAATACATTCGTTAATTCTTACAATTACTATCATATGGCTATGCACCTTGGAGTTCGTAATAAGTCAACCACCTTTCAGCAAAACACATAGGGTTTGAGCTGCCTACGTACAGTGAAGGCCAGGAGTTATTCCATGGAAGGCTTTGGAGGTGAAGTTGAGAAGGTGGGTGGTAATACTTAGACAAGAAAAGCTACACTGAGCAGAAAATAATATAATAGGAATTAGATTTTAGGAAAAAGAATTTTCCATTTTCTCTCATCTCTTCATACCTCCAAGATCCCCCCTCTCCTCTGTCGGGTGAATACCTCTTATTTCACTGAGTAAATAGCAGCAACCAGAGGAGACACCCCCCTCCCCCATACACATATTTTGCCAGTTCTGGTTTTCTGTATGAAAGACACAGACGCTTTCTTAAGTCTGGGTTTCCCCATGTGGGGAGAGTGTATCACATATGTTGTAGGATGATTACGAGGATTAAGTGAGAATACAGGTGAAGTACACTTCCTGACACTTGGGAAGGACTCAGTAGCTAGGAGGGAAAATGAGACAACCCTTCTCTAACAGCTGACTGCTGTTTCAAATAATGCTGCTGTTCCTGGATATTTGAGAATCCACGAAAGATGTCCCTCACTCTGTGTTTTCTAGTATTTGTTCATTCAGCAGTCCATAGCACTGCGAGCCCAGCAGTGTGCTAGCAGCTGGGGATATGGGTGAAGACATCAGCTCTCCTGTCTGAGAAGCTTAAGGCTGCCAGGATAGATGGGCACGGAAAACCACCACAGAGGCAATGAGAGCCTCAGTAAGGTGCGTTTGATACAGACTCTACATGGTACCAGGGCACACAGGCAAATGAGAGAACAGACTCGGACTATCATTTGAATGATGCTCTCCCTACTCTTCTATAACAAATGCCTCTAACTGTCGCTTGCAAAATAAACACCCTCTTAAATCAGCAGCACCTTTGGGTGTGGGGAGCACAGAAGAAAGAGAGTTCAAGTTCAGGTTAAGCAAAATGTCTCTATTTTTCAAGGGCAATCACTTGAGTATTATTCCACCTGATTGCTATAACTTTGGTAATTGGGATCTTAGCTCCTGAAGGTTTCGCAGTATTTGATAAGTAAACTGCCCTTACTCTGATGGTTCTCATTAACGGTTATAAAGGAGATGCAGCATCCATCAGCACATAAATGCTTACATATAATCCAAAGTAAAATTAGGTATTAAAAACATCAATGATCTTTAGATAGGTAATTCAAGGGATGATCAAAGAAAACACTCTTTTTATAAAGTAAAGCAGCAATTATAGTCACAGGTATCAAAACTGATACCCAAGAGCTAGAGAAAGTCTTGGCTCTTCCTCAAAGGAGGCTTTTTCAGGAGAGACTATAGCTTTTCTGACTCAAAATAATAATACGGATTTAGGGAACCCATCCACTGTGTGTTGTGCTTTTTCCCAATCCTCTCATGCCAATTGCTCCCGATGGGACATTTCCACATGGGGGATGCCCCAACCTAGCCAGTGGGAGCATGGAGTATAAATCGCTTAGCTTTTTCAAATTAGCATACGAGAAATGAAATCCCTTTATGTATATGTTTGTGTGCATGTGTGTGTAAAGAAAAGCAGGAGTCTTTTACAGCAATCTGTGCTGTACACAAGGATCCTGATAAATGGCTCGTGTTACGTAATGTCTGCGTGCCCCCCAAAAGGAAGTTGATATGCATACTTGAAGAAAGTAAGTTCAGAACCAGCAGAAATACTTTAAAGTTCCTGAAATCATCACTCACAGTTTCCACATTTTCTTGGTCTTGTTTTTCCCTCCCTCTCCCGTCTCTGATCTCCTTCTTCCCCTTTAAGTCACACTGTTTCTTTAACAATTTCGTATCAAAATGTGCAGCTCTTCTCAAGAGTAATATAATCATCATACCATGTAATGCTTCCTCAATGCAGCACGAGATGAGATATAAAATAGATAACCAACGAGGACCCACTGTAGAGCACAGCGAACTCTACTCAATATTCTATAATAATCTATAAGGGAAAAGAATCTGAAAAAGAATGTATATATGTATGTATAACTGAATCACTGTGCTGTACACCTGAAACTAACATGACATTGTAAATCAACTATTCTTCAATCAAACAGCAATAGCAAAACACCGAGCTGAGGAATGACACCTTCACGGGAAGCAAGGCAGGCTTCACGCACCCTGTGAGGCTGCGCACGGTGGACCATCAGGTGAGGATTCCCTGCTCAGCACCCCTTCCACACCCTCAGCTGCAAAGAAACCCTGGCTTTGATCATTGATGGAGACTCTTCCTCTTCCTGAATCCTAAGAACTCAGAGTCAGAGCTCTTTTCCCCAGGATAGGCTCCCAGCGACCTGGACCCTGCTTACTCTTTGGAGAGGCTTACGTCAGGGTTCCAGGTAAGATGGACCAAGAGAAACACAAGGGCGGGGCCGCTGCTCAAGGCGTATCCTCTAAACCTGCAGAAAACTCTGACAAAATGATGAAAGTGGAAGACAGAGAAAAATGAGAGCCCGAAAATTTCCTTCCCATTGAGCATCTCACGGCCCCTGTGCCCTGGCTCCCCGAGTCCCCCCAAAGTGCATCGGTTAATCGGCTGTTTATTTGAAACCGTCCACAGAAGTTAATAGACAGTTATCAGTTAATTGAGTGCAGGGTCTCCTCATTCATCTTGCCGATTCAATCTAACCCCCTTCATCTTCCTCTAAACAGTCGCTGCTGCAAGAAAGGCCTGAGAACAACGGGAAGCTAATAGTTTAACTGTTCCTCTAAATTTGTTTGACAAAACTGACATTTAGTGTGTTCTGGGTAATCTGCAGTTTACCCCTGGGCGCATGGTGGATGCCCATTTTATTTACCTCTCGTAGTTAAAAGCCTAATTAATATTCCGCCCTGTAACGAAGATTAGAGATTTGACAAACATTGTAATTTAAATTCTCCATTATAGCAAACATTAAAATCAAACATCTTCCACACAGCCCACTGCATAAAGGACACGTGTACCTGTAATTTAACTTTTTAGTTTTTAATACCAGAAACTAATTTCTGCTGTCAGTTTAATGAGCTGGAAAACACAAATCTTGCTGCTCTCCGTGTGGGCACAGACTGTGAGAGATGAACCGAGGGGAGGGAGCACAGTGACGTCTTTCAAAACATATTTCTAAATGCGCCAAGCAAATGGTAGGCATGTAATCTCATCAATTCAATGGGATGCAGTGGGTTCCCGAAACCTTTTTAAAGCTTAAAAAATAGCTGCAAAAGTAAAACATTTCAAGAGAGAAATAAAGAAATTACTCTGGTATTTTCTAAAGTAAAGGTGTGTCTGTTGAAGGGATATAGGAGAATATATGCAGATACTGACCACAAGCAAAACAAAACAAGTGAAGCCACCCACAGTCCTGCAAACTGAGACTCTAAGGGACAAGGTGGTCATTCTGACGTCTATCACCGATGCAGAGTACTTTCGAGAATACTAGTGGTGGAACAAGGGAGCCAACGGCTCGAGGAGTCCTCAAAGAAACTGTTCTAATTCATGCTAATTTTCACTGGACACTCAGCTTCATAAATTTTATGCGACTGATGAAAATTATTGCATGTAGAATACCTTCAGGCAGCTGAAATGGCTCATTAAACAAGGAAGCTAGCTGGGAATTATCAGTAACATAACAACTTTGTATACTGTGAATCTGATGTCTTTAGAAAGAACAGAGGAGGACTATTTAAGTCCCGTGCCCACTTTGGAGCTGGGCTTAAGGGGGAAGGGAAGAAACGCCTTGATCTTAAAGAGGCTCTGGCTACTCCAGCTCTTCCTACCTGATACTCAGAGACCCACTGACTTGCTGACCCATGCAGAGACGTCATTAGTCACTGCCAGCTTCAATCTGCTTCAGTTATTTTACATTCTGATCCCAGGAGGAAACGTACTCTCTGCTGCAATTTCAGGCTAAACCAAAGATAAACGGATTCACTTTAGAAATCGACAAGCCAGCATGTCCCAGTTTATACTAATGTCTCGCAACACGGAGAAAAGTATGTGTAAATATTATTAACCTTGCCACAGTCTTAAATGAAAGAGGTAGATATTGCCAAGGCAGAAGGTTTCCAAGTGGCCTGAGAGTCAAACATTCTCCACAAAGCTGTGTCCATCAGCAACATGGTTGGTTCCAGAGGGAAACACGACCTGTTCTTTCCACGACAGATATACACCAGCCCTCCTAATCCATTTTCCAGAGAGAAGTCGGCTATTCTCCCGAGCATCCCATGTCAGCTGCTGTGGAGGAGTTCCTTGATAACTCTTGATGGACATCAACAGTATATTGGTTTATAATATTTGAAATAAAAATCTTTGCCAGTTCTTTGCAAAAAAAGAGCAACCACTCCTACAAAATGTCTGTAATTGCCCTGAAAATACTTAGGCATGCTCTTGGAAACAATATGTCACCATATGACTCAGAGACTGTTTATAAACCAGTTGGGCAAAAAATTAAGTCAAAACATACCTGGTATTTAAAAAAAAAACATTTTGGAAAAGAGTAACCAAATGAGAGATTTGGCCTTTCAGAAAACAAAACAAAACAGAACAAAACAAACAATCCCCCTGAAAACCCATAAAAGTGAAAACACGCTAAAACAAGTATATTATCAACATGATTACATTGAATCAGAGGAAAAGTCTCAGAAAGAAATAAATCAGCAGAATATGTTTTCTTTACCTTATAGGATATTCTGAGAGTATTAATAATAGTTTTTACATATCTGAACTATTATTGTTCTGTGTAGATATGACTGTCTATGGTTCTAGAAATAATGTGTTATTTATTTTTTGAGATTAATTAAAATAGGGTACCATGATCTCTTTTCAACCACAAATTCTCTCTATGCAAAACTGTAGTGCACATAAATTTATATCTTCAAAAATCTGACAACGTTGGGGGAATTTCAGATACAGAGTATACGAATGGCCAGACAATTCTATTGAGAATCAGTAAAAAGAGATCTTTTCAGAAAGAGAAAACCAAGGTAAAGTTAAAGATGAAACAGAAATAGGGGTTTTTGCAATAAAACCCGTCAACATGAAGGAAAATGAGGAAGAAAGCAGGGCCACAGAAAGGCACGCTCCTGTGAGGAGGAACCCTTGGCATGTGCTTCAAGTGAGGCCAACCACAGTTCCTGGGAGAAGGGAGAGGTTCCGTGAAATATGCCCTGGAGGTTACAGAAAGGTCACTCCAAGCCTTTCTCACTCAAAGCAGGCAAGTTACTCTGCATCCAGGGAACCAAATAAGAAGCACAAGGTAGGACTTGAGAAACGAATCAAAATAAGGAGAGAATAATTGAGCCTTAAAATCAGAAAGGCTTTGAACAATTGTCTATACAGCCAGACACATGAGACAATGCCTCTTAAAGTGCGTATTTCCCGAAATAATGGAAAATGCTTCTATAAGTATCTTCCCCAAATTTTGAGAAAGGCAGATCTTGAAAAGTTTCTACCAAGCAAGAGATGGTAAATGACAATTACTGCATAATATTGGTTATTACTATTTTAAAATATGATTATGCAGTTGATGGCCCATTTATGTGGTGCTTCATCATTATTGTATCATAGACTGGAAACAGAACTCTTTTAGGGATGTCATGAGTCACCTCTTTCCACTGCTTCCCGTCTTGTTACTCAGCCATGAGTTTTCCTAATACACGATTTTTCAGAAACCCAGTTCTGGAGGTATACTTTTAGAGTATAACTTTCAAATTTCATCCTATTCATTGGCGTTGAGGAGGAGGTCAAAATGGTGCTAGTCACAGAAAATCAAGCTTGGTCCTATGGAAAAATGTATTTAATTCATTAACACGGATGTTCTGAATTTCATATGAAAAATACCAACTAATTATTGAAAACTTTTCGAAGTCTGGATTTAAAAGTTCAAGAGACAGAGTTACTGTGGGTAAGAAGAAAATTCGTCAGTTGATAAAGAAAACAGAATGCTAAGAAATACAAAATTATCACTTAATGCAATCTGCATTTTCTTCGCCATCAGGGATAATCAAATCTCTTAATAAGAATTTAATAATGAAATTGGAAACGACCATTGCTCATGCTTTCAGAGCTGTGGTTCAGAAACTGCTACCTAATGTTACTGTTGACCAATATTGTCCCTGGGTCACGACAAAGGCACCACCTAACAGAAGCAGACCCTTTATAAGACCCTTTCTTATAGGGGCCCAGGGGCCGTAATTTCATCCAGTGACCATAGTGACACCTACTTTGTGCATTACTAAGAACTTCTGCATGCCTTTCATGAAAGGCTGAACTCATAGGATCCGGGCTCCTGGTGACCAACTGCCACCATCCCCAAGCTCTATGGGTGCAGGAGGGGCCTGGCATTTCAAATGTGGGAGAATCCCAGTGGCTCTGGGAATTCCTTCAGTCTCCACCATTTTCTGGGCCTGAATTGATAGTGTGATATGACTAATCCCCATTTCAAAGTGTAATCCAGTCCAAAGTAGCATAAACTGGGGTGACATACACCTGAATCCCAGGACTCTTTTATTGATGACCACTGTCATTTGTGGAGCAGCAAAAGAACACTGACAAGGAGTCTGTTTTACGAAATTTCCTGTCAGGGGCCTGCCATAGGACGCGTGCTCAATGAACGCCCCGTGAACGTGGATCTGACCGTCCTGTTTCATGTTGGACACAGCCTCATGTGTATTAAGGCTTGTTGGAGGCCAAGAGTAATCATCAACCATTCTCCGTCCTATTACCCCGTTTCAATTTTCTGCATAGCACACACTACTCTCTTATATTTCTTTTATACCCTCGTTTCTTTTAAGTTGCCGGCCAGCACTAGAATGCGTGTTCATATGTCTTGCTCACCCTGGAGTCCTGCGCCCTACAACAGGGTAGGCACTCAGTAATCATTGGTGGGATGAAGGACGGAAGGAGACAGGTGCCACTCTGATAACCCTCTCCCCCTGTGTGTTCACAATCCACTCATCTACGGCTTATCACTGTCTCATCGATGGGTTCCTTGAAACACCTGCTGTAAACATGCCAATGGAGCTGCCCCCACCCACAAGTTATGCTTCTGCCCCAGGGAGGTGTGTTCAGTCTCCCTTTCCAATGAACCTTCTCTGGCCCGTAGGGTTTTTGTAA
Organism: Phocoena phocoena; assembly: GCF_963924675.1. Lineage (NCBI taxonomy): Eukaryota > Metazoa > Chordata > Mammalia > Artiodactyla > Phocoenidae > Phocoena > Phocoena phocoena. Next base: position 59,645,450 of record NC_089231.1, on the reverse strand, counting down.
GTGGGATTTTTTTAGGTTTGTAATTAATCAGGAGCCGTGCTGACTGGTACAGCGCCCTGCACCGTCTTGGGTGTGAGCTTTCACAACTCTGTCATCAGTGGGCTGTAGGTACAGGAGTACACGCTCATGTTCCCATGACACCCTGCAGCCTGTTCAGTTTCACTCTGCTGAGCCTTACCATAGTAAGCATTTAAGAAAACATTTACGTGCAAGGACTGTCCTCACAGAATATACTTAGTGTAAGGGAGCTCTGTTGTCTTTGTGATTCAACAGTTCAGAACAAAAACTTTAAAACCCCATGGAAACGTTCACGACCAATAGGTTAGGGCGCCAGGCCCTGTTAAGCTCTGTCATATTGTTCTTAATATTGGTGTGTGTTATCTGCTGGGGACCCACATGAAACACTAGAGCTTTGGGTCTTGCATTTTTAAGTTGGCCTTCCGGAGTGCTGGCAGATGGAGTAGCATGAAGGCCAGAATGTGAGGGATTATCCTGGAAATGGCTGGGAAGGATGCTCAGGAGGTCAGAGAAAGGAGGCTGGGGTGAAGGTAGTGGTAGGTGGGCAGAGGGGGAAAGACAAACGATGTATTTCTGTTCTGTATTTATGAGATGCTCATGTTAGTTAAAAATCTTATATATAGAGAATTTACACAATCAGTTTTTGTATGCAAATTACATATAACAAATTATAAATACACACAAATACATACATGTACTGGGGAGGATGAAGAAGCATTAAATTTGTAATTAAGAAATACAGTAGGTACTGTCACAATCCTAGATAGTGAAGACGCTAGTTTCCAGGTCTATTAATCAGTGCCTTGCCTGCCAACCACACGTCCCTTGTCATCCCTGGGGGTCCCGTTTGCACTGATATTCTCTCCGCGCACCTGCCCATCTGTTCATTCCCATTCATTCTTCATGACTTCCTCTCTAAAGTGGTTCCTGGTGCTCCGGCCCTGGCACAGGTGACCCTCATCCTCCGGGAACGTCCCCACTGCCTCTTCCGCGGTCCCCTTTTGTAGACTTGATCCCTTGGTTTTTATGACACTTTTCTTTACGAGACTGCCTTGTTTGTGATGACAGTTTCTTCTTTTCTTACATCTTTGCCTATTTATTCAGCAAGCTTTTTATATCTTCTCGTGTCCTCACTTCTCTTCTGACCCAGGTCACGTCCCTTGGGAGTCATGACAGTGACCTCAGCACCTCATCTCCCTGGTTCTCCCAGCACAGCAACGACACTCCAGTCTGTCTCTGTCTTCATGTGGCATCTTCCAGAGTCTCTTCACGCTGTCTGCATCCGAATTTCCGCTTTTATAAGGACACCAGTCACATTGGATTAGGGCCCCACCCTAATGACTGCACTTTAATCTGATTACCTATACAAAGATCCTATTTCTAAATAAGGTCACATTCTGTGGTCCGGGGAATAATAAAATGCTTAGAAATAAACCTAACCAAGAAGGTGAAAAACTTGTATGCAGAAAACTAGAAAACACCCAGGAAAGAGATAAAAGCAGATATGCATAAATTGAAAGACATTCCATGTTCATGGACGGGAAGAACTAATATTGTTAAATGCCCACACTATCATGGTCTGGTTTTAGCACAGTGGCCACGTTCAGTCTTTTAAAAGGAACTGAAGACAAGTATAGAAAACGCTTCTGTTCTAAAATAGAAATCTGACTACCACTCTGTTTGCAAGACTAGCCTCTTCCAACTTCCCTCCCTCCCCTCCACTCCCTGGCTACCTCCCAGTTTTATTTTCCTCCGTTTTACAGATACGTTACTTATTTCCTTTGTGGTCTGTCTCTTCCCATCAGAAGGCAAGCTCCACAAGAGAAGAAATTTTGTTGATTCCTTTCTGCAGAACTTAGAACGCTGCTCACAGCTGCTCATTTGGCATCTGCTACATGAATGAAGAGGCCCACATTCAGTGTCTACATAAGTACTAGCCAATGTGAGTGTGTTTACTGGAGGACTGAAATAACTCACTTGCACTGTAAACGGGCTGTACACTGAAGCAGGTGGCTGCACACGTGGCCATATGCGAGTCTAGGCCAGCAGGAGTGTGAATGGACCTTGTCCTGTGATTGTGCTGTTGACAGGGCCCCTCACTGTGGTTCTAACTCTACCCGTTTCATGTGAATTTGGCCCTTCGTGTTTTTCCTCTCAGACATAACGCTTAAGGTTTTTAGACATACTATCTAATTTCTGAGTACCTGTTGATCAAGTACCCAAGTGTTTCTCTCAAATTGCCAAATACTTTTTTAAAGTGATAGTCTTTACTATGAATTTTAATGTTTGTTGTAAAATCTGGAAGACCAAATAATGGTACAAATACTAGAATTAATTCTATTGTGCTCTTCATGGTCAATTTATTATTTGTACACATTTTCTAGAGCAGAAATTGTGTTTCATCCTAAGGTTTTCATGACCCTTTAGTTTTTACCTATTTGAACTTTTAAAATGGTGTTTAATTTGGCAACATGCATAGTAATCATTCATTAGGGTCTTTTTTACTCCTTTATAACAAACATTTAGGTATTTTTCAAGTAAATGGTACAAGTTCAACTAAAGGAGCCCCTACAGAGATGTTCACTCATCTGTCATCTAGAATTTTGCTGTTATTTGACGGTGACTATTTAGAAGAAACCAATGTCTCTGAAATATAGGCCAGAATCACTTCACTGGTCACTGGTGTTGTCACACTCCTGAGATGTGACCATGCCAGCCTGACATACTGGCAGGTCAGGCCGAAAATGACCCTGAAAAGGACACTTAGTTCTTAAGACTTACAAAGTCATTTGAATGTATTTTGTGTGTAAACTCACGACAAGAAGCTTCTTAGAATAATTCCCACCTTTACTACACAAGATGGGTGCCATTATAGCTCTTCCTATTCTCTGTTATGTTTTATTTATTTTAAACGGTGCCGGTTCTTATTAATCTTGTACATCAATTCCCACCCTATTCTGACTCTCACTAATGTTTTTGGCCCGGGTGTGTAACCCCGCTCTGCTTAGGTCCTCTGTAGCCCCTAGACTGTGGACGATACCCTAACTTTCCTCAGCAGAGTCTCCACTAAAACATTTTTCTCAGCCTTACAATATACTAGTGGGCACACACACCAACACACACACAGACACACACACTTTTGTTATTCAGCAACTTCATTTCACTAGCTGGCCAAAGGATTCACACTGGCATTTACTGATTTATGAAATCCTCTCTTTGAGACTTTACCCTAACTACCTATTTGTCCTGTTTCAATAAATTAAGTGGAAGTTTAACATATTTTTTCTAAAAATAATTCATTTTCAATTGGACAAAATCTATAAATAGACAGAAGGTTAAAGGAAATACAACCACTTATAATTTTACCCCTTGGAATAATAATTGCTAACAGTTCAGGATACTTGAATCCAGTCTTTATTTTTTACACATATTACGATTTTTAAAATTTGGATTTTTCTGTACTACTTATTTCTATGACTTCCAAATGTCATTAAAAAATTTTGAAAACATAGGTTTTAATGACTAAACAATACTTAATCAAAATGACATTAATAATGTCTTTTGGTAATTTAGCTAGCTTCTAAATTTTTTACTGTCACAGATAATACTGTGATGACTATCCTTATCAATAAATCTGAAAATTCCCTTTGAAAAAATTCTCAGTGGTCAGATGAATGGATAAAGAAGATGTGGCACATATATACAATGGAATATTACTCAGCCATAAAAAGAAACGAAATTGAGATATTTGTAGTGAGGTGGATGGACCTAGAGACTGTCATACAGAGTGAAGTAAGTCAGAAAAAGAAAAACAAATACCGTATGCTAACACATATATATGGAATCTAAAAAGAAAGGTTCTGAAGAACCTAGGGGCAGGACAGGAATAAAGATGCAGATGTAGAGAATGAACCTGAGGGCATGGGGAGGGGGAAGGGTAAGCTGGGACGAAGTGAGAGAGTGGCATGGACATATATACACTACCAAATGTAAAACAGATTGCTAGTGGGAAGCAGCTGCATAGAACAGGGAGATCAGCCCGGGGCTTTGTGACCATCTAGAGGGGTAGGATAGGGAGGGTGGGAGGGAGACACAAGAGGGAGGAGATATGGGAACATATGTATATGTATAGCTGATTCACTTTGTTATAAAGCAGAAACTAACACACCATTGTAAAGCAATTATACTCTAATAAAGATGTTAACAAAATTCTCAGTGGTATTGGATTAATGGGCATGTCCATTTAAAATAGCAGTGTTACAAGCTATAAATGGCTTTTTAAAAATGTGTACCAATTTCTATTCTCACCAGAAAATGCATGAGGAGGCCCTTCTCACTACACCCTACTGGCTTTTAAAGGCAGTTGTCAATTTGATGTGAAAAACATAGTATTTTACTTTCTAAGTTTACATTTCATTGCTTATTAATGAATGAACAGCTTTTAATGCATACATTGATCGTTTGCACTTCCCCTTCTATAAACTGACTATTCATATCCTTTGCCTATTTTTCTATTAAAATCTTAGTGCACCATTCATGGATTTGAATGGATTACATTAAGAGTAGCAGCCATTTGTTAGAAAATGTTCAGCCTGTTTGGAAGTCTTTTGTTGCCTCCACTGTTCTCTCATCTCATTGTGCATTTGCTCTCTCCTTTCCTTACGACAGCTCATTCTTTCCCATCCTTCAAGGCTGGGTTCCTTGATGCATCTAATCTTTTGGTCCATGGTGATGTCACTTTTCTCTGAACTCCAAAGCAGTAATTATCCTGACCTCATCCTGTCTCATTTGATTAATTACCTTTCAATATGTGTAATGTCTTACGAGACCCTTGAGGCAAAAAACGTTTCTCATACTTCACAGGCTTAGCACGTTGCCACTAAACGTTAGTGATTCAAATCACTGGGCACGCCAAACATAACACAATACAAACAAAAAAACAAACAAAAAAACCCACTGATTTTAAAAATATTTGCAATTTTTCTCTTCCTGAAATATATTTTCCCAAAGAAGGAAAATGTCATCAAATATAAACAACTCTTAGATAATAGAAATTCATTATGTGTCTAGATGAGATTATTTCATATTACATAGTACAAGCTGACATTACATCTTGAGATGAACAAGTAAGTAATTATGCATGAAAGCTAGCCGTGTGGAAATGGAAATATTTTTGGCGGACACGATATCTACTGAACACAGTGATGTGTCAAATTATTTTTATAACTGAAGCATAATGTATCATCCCAAATATAACTACATAGATCATCCTGACTTACGATAGGGTTACGTCCCGATAAACCCATCATAAGTTGAGACTATCCTAAGTCGAAGATGTATTTAATACATGTAACCTACCAAACATCAGCCTACCTTAAATGATCTGAGAACTCTTAAATTAGCCTGCAGTTGAGCAAAATCCTCTAACGCAAAGCCTGTGTTACAATAAAGTGTTGAGTATCTCACGTAATTTATTGAATATTGCACTGAAAGTGAAAAACAGAATGGTTGTCTGGGTACAGAATGGTTCTAAGTGTATCAGTTATTTACGCTCTGGATCATGTGGCTGACTGGGAACTGCCATTGCCCAGCATCACGAGAAAGGATCATACTCCATATCGCTAGCCCAGGAAAGATCAAAATTCAAAATTCCAAGCATTTTCTACTGATTGCTTTCGTACCATTGTAAGGTCAAAAAACTTTAAGTCCAACCGTTCTAAGTTGGGGACTGTCTGTATATGGATCATAGCAATATATTGTTGTATGTATTCTAAATTGCCAAAATACTGAAAATTATAAAGCATGTAACCAATTAAACATAAAGAATAAAGAAAGCAGATCCAAAGAACTTAGTGTAGTTGATTCTTGGTAATGGAAACCATATGCATGTTTGGTAAACATTTCTAAAAATGAAATCATATAAACATAACCTAAGGTTACACATGCATACAGGAATAATAGGGATGCTAGTCTGGCGAACCCCCCCCCACCAAGGTCGCCTAATGGAATTTTTTTTTCTATCAAATGATTAAACTTGATATATTTTCCTTTTATGGACAGAAACAGAATTTATAGCTGTGAGAAATCATGGTTTCTTTGCGTACTAAGTGCAGAGTTCTGAAAGCTTCCTACTAACTAAATGGCTTAATATTTTCGCTTTGAACTTTATATCAACATTCTTAATTTTTTTTATGGTGAACATATTTTCTTCCCAAGGCTAGCTAGCATGGTTATCTAATTGTCAAGCAAATTAGATAAACCGAAATCATTTAGCCACACAAGATTTTGGCTGCTAACAATGAAGAGCAACTCTATTAAAAAAAAAACCCTAAGCACACAACAGCAACTTAAACAGTAAAGTATCATTTTATGTTTGCAAATGCATAGGAAACAAGGAGAATATGGCACATGCTGATAAACCAAATTCTTTCCATACTCTGACCAGAAGAATCACGAAACTCAATACACTGGGCAGAAAACAAGAGGACATAAATTCTTAAAGTTTTCTGGTTCTACGATGGGAAGTATTAGGTTTAAAAAAAAATTTTTTTTTTAAGTTACCACAGAAGGATTACTTATGAAGAATGCTCTCAATCCAGTCATTTTCTGTATCAAGTCCATACGCAGCTCTGGACAACTCTTAAGTGAAGTAAAGTACAGGTGAAATGGCCCTCCTGTCACCCTGCACACTGATGCTGCCACACGTGGAAGTGGCTACAGGCTGTGGCTGGTCCCCTCCCCTCCTCCCCAGAGCTGTAACTGACATTAGGCAGAGGCTTCATGGTTTTTTCTTTCCCCCCTTTTTTTGTATTTTCTAAAATGGCATTGTGCTTTCAAAACAAGTCTGCCTTCTATTTGCATATCAATTAAAAAACCTACTGAACTATTTCACTCAACAGCTAAAGGGATTTAAAAAGAAAAGGTCATTTTATTTCAAAATGTTAAGACTCAATTTACCTTCCCACACATTTCGATACACCCATAAAGCAGAGGGTAACATACATCCCAAAGTATGGGAGGCGATGACCAATAAGTAGTGTCATTGAGGGCACTGTTGCTGAGGCAGCAAGAAAGGGCACAATACTGACTGCAGTTCTCCTCCCTGTTCACTCTTTTTACGAACAAGAGGCCTACACCCCACAAGTTGGCAACCCTTTTTAGATCATTTGACATCATGTGATTTAAATTTCTTGGGTTCCTTTTTTCAAGAAATAGCAGAGAAACACCTCTTGCAGTGGGCAGGTGGTGTGGTTGAATTCTGCACGTACAGAAGTGGTGACTCCACGGAGGGCGCGGGAGACCACAGTCAGGATGCTTGCGACCCCACGCTGCTCACTCCTTTTACTTTGCCTCATGGAGTGTAAGAAAAATCTCTTATTTATCAGTAGGAAAGTTAACTTAGAAACTATTTTTCACTCCTTTAGAAGCAATAAGGAACAACAAGAATGAATCTTTGCAAGTTACGTGTCTGTGCGTGTGTGGTGTACACACATATGTAATATGTACACTTATTTTGCTGAATCATTGAAAGTTGAAAGACATTATGTCATTTTACCCTTAATACTTAGCATGTATCACCTAAGAACGAGGAATTCTACATAACTACAGTGTTATTACTATTCTCAAGAAATCTAACCATGATACAAAAATATTATCTAATATACATGCATATTACTTCCAAATCATCCCAATAATGTCCTTTACATTTTTTTTTTTGCTCGAGAATCAATCAAGGATCATGTATTGCATTTAGTTATCATGCGTCTTTAGCGTCTTGAATCTAGAACAGTCTCTGAATTTTTTCTTTTCATGATACTGGCCTTTTGAAGAATACAAACCAGTTGTTTTATAAAAACTTCCTGTAACCTATGTGGGTTTTTTTCTAATATGATTTATAAGGAGGAATTCACTCCAAAGTAGTTTGTACCACGCTTCTCTGAGTTCCAGTTATTTTTAAGAGCAAAGAAACTCGGTGAGTGTAAATATATGCAATACCAGTTACATCCTGCTGCCTTCAAAACCTCAGAATGATGCTATACTTGGAGCTGTACCAAATAATTGTATCGGATGGGAGTTCCTCCCTGCATTTCCCCAAGAACCACCCGAACTAGCAGTAATTACATGGATACACATTCAGCTAAATTCACTGTAAGCAAATACGTATATTTTATATTTGCAAATTAACGGGCACATTCATTCTTAGGGGTGATGAATGGGAAGGTAATCACAGCTGTGGGCATCTGAGCCGAGGTGTGCGGGTCCTTTACCAGGAAGACGAGGCTGCAGGGGCGTGGGTACAGGAGGGAGATGAGCTGTCAGGTGACACTGGGGGGTCTCAGGTACAGAGGAGGGTCTACTGGAATTCTATGCAGCTTTAATTGTGCTTTAGTAAGAGGAGGGGCTTGCCTAGGAGATGGGGAAGAACAGGATAGCTGAGACAGCGCCAAGGAGAAAAATATGCAAAATCATAGGATGATGGTCTTGGTCTGGGAAGAAATAAAAAGCTGTTAAGAGGCAAAGGTGCCATGAATTACCAGCAGCACACTCACTGCTGGGGGTTCAGTGAGAGGGCTGACAAATTCTCATCATTTCTAAGAACATAAGAGGAGCGGAAGGAAGAATTAAAAATTGGGCTGAAATCATACATGAACATCTTAAAGGGCAGGGTTACTCTAGATATATACAAATCTGTGTTTTTTGTTTTTGCATATAGACAAATTTCTGGATATGAGCTAAAAAGGAGGTAAAAAAGTGGAGATGCTTAATTAGTGGATGTATGTCCTTCTGTCCTCGTTGGGCCCAAATTAAACACAGAATGAACAGAATATGATACATATAACACAGAGAGGCATCTCTTTTTTGTAACATCGCTTCAAAATATGTCTATTTACTGTAAAACAGATTTGTATAGTATGAGACCACTAGTCGATGCATCGGAAGGCTGAAAAAAATTAAATGATAATTATTATAATAGAGAAAAAAACCAAGAGCGGATGCAGCGGGGGCGGGAGAAGATGAGTTGGCTGGACGGGGGCAGCCTGACTTGATCTCTTTCCCTCAATGTGCCAGATGTCTGAAGGTCAGTGGGCCCAGCAACCCGTTCCTCCAGGTAGGTCCTGGCACACCTGCACCCTCAGATCCTCTTTTGTTGTCATTGCTCCAAAACCCGACAGCAACTGGTAAATTTGGAGACGTCAGTCCAGCCAGCCCGGTTAAACCCATCATCTTAATGATTTATTTGGAGTTGATTCAGGACTCTGGCAGCTTTCGAAGCTGTCCGTGCTTCGTCCCATCTAAGTGGGCAGCGCTCTGTTCAACAGAGACTATGAGGAAGCAGGCGTCTAAGGGGTATGGCCACAAGGCCAGGCGGAAAGCACTGGGTCAGTATTCAGAACAACAGAGTGACCCCCTGGACGAACTTACACTTGGACCCTTCCACTCACCACTTCTGGTGTCCAGCACAAGTAGGTGTTGGGTGAACATCTGTTCTATGAGTGATTATTGTAGCTGATCTGTTTTGTGATATATCTGGGGGCATGTCTTTAATTAAGAAGACACAACTCAGGTTAAAATTATATCCAATTCCTAACAATCAGTAGCAAAATTTTACTTTAGTGAAAGGCACCTATCTTCTGAGTTTGCACCAAAGGAAGTGATCTTCCAACAGACATCCAGTTACTCAAAGTTCTAGAAGCAGACCGTACACGTAGGAAAACGTAGCCAAAGAGCCGGGATGACCTGTTTCCACCCATCAGACTTGGGACCCTCTCATTCTACCAGCCTTCTTCCTGATCCCTAGAGGCTGCAATTCCCGGAATGAGCTTCTAGCCATTGGAGAAATCCTGCCTGCAGTTTCAATGAGCAAGGGTTCACAGCCAAATGCCTTGGCTCTCTATTTTCCCATGATACAGTTAAAGAACATTATCTTGGTCACCAACCATAACAGAAAAGCTAAACTTCATCTTTAATTATGTCTGAACATTTGCCTGTTAGGACTGCTTACACACTGCTCTGTACGGCGTTTTGTGTGTGGAGTTAAAGAGAAGATGCTGATGTAACCGAGAACTATATTAGTGAAACCACAGGACAGCATGTGGCCTGATGAATCTTATGAGCTCAGCATTAACATACGGCTGGAACATAATGCAGGTTATAAATTTATGAATGTACAACAGTAGCTCCCAATAAACAGAAAAGCTTACTCCTAAGCAACTTCTTGATTCTATTTCCCTTAACCTTAACCTTGTCTTAGGAACAGAAACAGAAGTGCCCAAGTCGTGAGTCATGAAATTTCACAGAGTGATAAAAAGTAACTTTTTAAAAGTTTTTCCTTATCCTTTCATTATAAATACAGCCTTCCGACAATTTAAGCGTTGATTACCACATTAAAATTTATATGTAATCATCAACTGGGTGAATATCCAGGCCGCTTCACAGATGCTTAGCTTAGCGTCAGAGCATGTGTGTCACACACTATTTTCCATGAAAGCACAAATGCGTAAATAGGGACATTATTACCTAAAATAATACATGATGAGAACCTTGAAGAATTCCCCTTATTACTCAAAACATTGCTTAGAGCGAGTAAAGACGACAGTGACTGCAACATTACTTGATGCCTTGGTGTTCCCTCAAATACTCAAGAAATACTTCTGAGCACCTACTATGTGCAAAAACCATTCTAGTCTTTCAAATCAAACCACAATCAAATACTGTCCTTACCTCAAAGTGCTTGAAATTATCATTTATTTGGCTTTCTACACGACACACTCCCAATTAACTTAGAGGCAATCAACATTTCGAGTTACTAATGGCCCCTCAGTTTGCCTGTTTCCATATCCTCAGGTCAGATATTCATCAAGGTCAGATACAGATACACTGGGAGCTCTTTCTGTCCCACCACATACCCCATGCAATTCTGAGTTTGGGCGACCACACACCTTCCTGAGTGACATCATGGTTCAGAAGGACAGTGGCTTCTAACCTGAGCTCATGACAGAGGAGCTGGGACTGGTATGGGAACATGGCAACATCACACTCCATTTGGAAACATCAGCACTGGAGTCCTTCCAACAGACAAATATTTCTCCAAACTACTTTCTGACATAATCTAGTGATCTTTCTTAACACAGTTACTGTCAAATGTAAAAAGCAATCTGAAAGCCAACTACCATGAGAATGCTCTGGTAATGCTAGATAGCTGGCATTCTAGGCAAATGCTGCATGCAAAGAGGAGAGTTTCTGAGCCTTCCAAGACCCGGATGCTGGCGCATCTTTTAGCTGCACAACATTCCCTGCATCAACAGCACTTCTCTTCCAGGAGATAAACACTGTTCATCTCAATTCCTCCTACTCCCATCTCTCTGCAGTAAAAGCACTAAGGAACAGAGTCATTAGACTTTACCTGAAAAAAGAGACAGTAGCTGAGAGTTTTCGTTACATTACTGGCAAAAACCTTTGACTGATCTCAGGCATCCTAACATAGGCTTACCTGTACATACATCGAGGAAGTAACTGATGTGCAAGGTCCCATCCCAGAGTTCTTAAGAGATGCTCATGCAAGGGAGCCCCGCAAGCCTCCCTGACCACCACTTCTAACCAGCCCACATTATGGCTCCAATGCTAGAGGACAGCTAAGTCAGTGGAAGCAGAGGCTCCATAATTCTAGAGCATGAAGACCTTCCTAAAAGACTCCCACCAGCTGATCAAAGTACTCAAGGAAAGGAACCCCCCTAACTAGTAACAAGGGATTACTCAAGCTTAGGGAAGGATCCAGACGTGCCGTTTTTATTTTTTCTCATACGATGTCCAATTGGCTTTATAATTCTTTTTTTACTGTTAGTCTGCCCATTCAAAATGGATCGTCCATGTAGTGCTGGGAGACCCCTCACGTGGGAATAGCCACTTAGCTTTGTTGAAAGGCTGTCACCACTTAATACCCTCAGGCCACTTTCACGTGTGATGGAGCCACAAAGCAAACACAGACTCCAGCCAGAGCCCAGAATTTGCTGCTGGAGTTCATGTGAAAAGCCTCTGCTTTTGGCTTTCCCGGAACACACACAAAAAAGGAAATTCAAAGAGTTGAGAATTTTGACTCGTTTCCACCCTGGCTACCCCGCAGTGCCCCTGGCCAGAGTGTGGATAATCCTGCAGCTCCTGAGAGGTTTATGGGCAGAAACGTGAGAGTCAAGATGAACCGTATTCCAGGTGGAGTCCTGCTCTAGGGGAAAGGAAGTTTCCCGGGAGTATTTCTTTGACTCCCAGAGGGAGGATTTGTATGCCTGACCCTCCCAATAATAAAAAGGGCTCTTGTAGCTCAGATCTGACGAAACAGAGAAAACAACCCAATTCCTGGGCTGACTGACACTAGGTCACAGTGAGCATGTGGAGTCCCAAACCGGAGTGTGCAGGACAACACAGTCTCTCAAAAGCAAGAAAAATGAAAAGGCAGCGCAAAATGTCATTAAGAAGTGGATTTCTACATTTACTGTGAATGGACAGGATGTGCTGGGTGGATGCAGCTGTGGCTACATGCTTTTCTGCTCACACCATTTCCAGAGGCCTGTGATGTAATTCACTGTGATACTGGGACCACGACAATAAATACGGCCTAATGTAGGAATATGCAGTGCTACCACAGATGGACCAGAGGTTCTGATCTGTGAGGGGTTGGTTTGTGTGAGGCTGGAGTCCAGCACGCTCCACTGCTGCTAGCATGGGCCCTGAGCACATGCAGAAGCTTCCACAGACAGAACTTTCTAAAAGAAACAGAACCTTGAGATTTAAATTTTTCTTGTTTTCCACGTGTTACCTCTTTGTTCTTTTTCATATTCTTTTCCATTATGGTTTATCATAGGATATCGAAAATAGTTCCCTGTGCTATACAGTAGGACCTTGTTGTTTATCCAGTCTATATATAATAGTTTGTCTCTGCTAATCCCAAACTCCCAATCCTTCCCTCCCCCACCCCCTCCCCCTTGGCCACCACAAGTCTGTTCTCTATGTCTATGAGTTGTTTCTGTTTCTGAGATCAGTTCATTTGTGTCATATTTTATTTTATTTTATTTTTATTTTTATTTTTTTTGCGGTACGCGAGCCTTCTCTCACTGCCGTGGCCTCTCCCATTGCGGAGCACAGGCTCCAGATGCGCAGGCTCAGCGGCCATGGCTCACGGGCCCAGCTGCTCCGCGGCATGTGGGATCTTCCCACACCGGGGCACGAACCCGTGTCCCCTGCATCGGCAGGCGGACTCTCAACCACTGCGCCACCAGGGAAGCCCTGTGTCATATTTTAGATTCCACATATAAGTGATATCATATAGTATTTGTCTTTCTTATCTCTTTGTTCTAAACAACCTTCTCATACTTATTCCCCCACTATTCTCAAAACCCCCTCAGCTAAAACAACCCGCACACTCGGTCACTGCAAGCCCTCACGTTAACTAGGCCGCCATGATTCAGCTTAAAAGCAGAGAAACTGCCAAAGGGGATCACGGGGATGAGGACAGGATGACGGGGAAGGGGAGATGGCACGGCAGTGTTGGCACCGAACCAAATACTCTAGACATAGTTTGAACTGTGGTGTTTAGATGCGTGAAATAATGGGTGAAAGTTGGAAGGATGGAGGCTGGAAGTAAAAGTTGTTGCTTGGCTTCAAAAATGGCCTTTCATAAGGAGGAGGATTTTGGTAGGAGGGTGACACTACAGGGTGTCACTGAGAAAGTATACAATGTCAGTACAAATCTGCCGTTCCAGATCAATACCACTGGGGCTTTTCTTAACATGCATCCAGGAGAACTCGACATGTAAGACCCGATGTGTGTGAAACCACTGCAATCCCCACAGCACTTCTGCAAGACAAGCCAGGGTGCAGACAGTGGGCCCCAGGCTGAGGGCCCTGTCCCTACAGCCCCTGAGCCCCCGAGTTTGGACCAGAGACAGGAGCAGGGCTCTCCCCGCAAACCCTGGCTGCAGCCCTGGTCTCTACCCAGGCATCCCTGGGACCCTCCCTGCTCTTCTCATCTTAATCAAGGCAGAAGGCTGCCAGCTGTGCACTCACTCTTGCTCTCTGCCTCCCCCCGGCAAGTGGGGCCCTAATGGTAAGAGTCTGCACAGGAGGATGCTCTGGGGACGGCATCTGGCCAGGGCCGCAGGTCCGGCGCCCTGTGCTGCTTCCACTCAGTGCTGCTGACCCCAGCTCGCTGGGGGAAGCAAACCCTTATGCTATCACTTAATCATATATTTTAATGGCCTTTGGGAGTTACACACATTTTGTTGACAACTTTTATACTGGGAGGAAGAATAAAAATCACACAAAATCAATCTGCAAGCATCTGGAAGAGAGAAAGCAGCTGTATTACTGTACTATCATTAGCTGATAGCTCTCTTCCCCACGACTTTTTATCTTGAAAATTCCCAAGTCTACAGTAAAGGCAAAAGAACAGCGCAATACACTTGCACGTTGCCTCCACCTAGATTGCGCAACTGTGAGCCTTTGCTCGCTCCCTCTTTCATTCTCTATCTCTGTATCTAGACCTTATGTAGTTTTACCCTTGGAAGCCTTTGACAGCACTTGCACATCCTACACAATCACAACTGAGAAAAACAATGATTCTCTAATGTCATTTAATATGCAGTCTATTCATCCAATAGCCTCAGCTGTTCCCCAAATGCTTTTTTTAAAACTCTGCATCCGGGTTCAGACAGTGCTTTGGGTTATATCCCTTTAGCCTCCTTTAATGAAGACGTCTCTCTGCTTTTTTTTGTTTTTTTAAACAACGTTGACTTTTGAAGAGTCCAAAGCTAGCTTTATTGCAGAACGTCTCACCTAGACAGACATTTCTGGTTGTCCCAGATTAAACATTTATGTCAAAGCTGTACCCTTCTAACTGCATCCCCTCGGGGGGCACATAATGTTCAATTGTACCATTATCGGCTTTGCTAAATTTGATGAGTAAGATGTGGACTGGCAGACGTTCCCACTGTAAAGGCTAAGTTTTCCTTCAGAATAAAATTATCTGTGAGTGACAAGACTGTGAATATTCTCACTCCCAGACTATCTCTCACCCAGGCGTTTTAGCAAACACTGATGATTCTTATCTGAATCAATTACTATACTGGGCTTAGCAAAATGGTGGTTTTCTAATCCTCCCATTTCTACATTTACTCACTGGCATTGCCCTGTAAGGAAAAACTCCCCTTGTCCCCTTCTCTCTATTTCTTTTTTATTTTTCTGGTTTTTAAATATTTACCATAGATGAACGGATTTTTAAAAATTCCATGCTTCATAATCAGTTACTGCCATTATTCTTCTGGATGATCAAACTGTCCCAAACTTGGCATCTGGCGGCCCTTTCAAGCTGGCCACTGTGTCCCTCTGACATCATCCCATTAGTCACTGGGTATGACCTTGCTTTCTGGTATAAGATGCTACAGGCTCACCTGGTTTTTCCCTGACCTAGAGCAGGAATTAGTCATTTCTCCAAGAAGCCCTACTGTTTTTATTAGGGAACAGCATTTAGAAATCAAGATCTCACTGTTATGTATGCTCACGGCACCCAGGGTTTCATTGTTTCTAGCTCTTTTGAGTGAATAGAGCTTAGGAAACTTTATAGGTATTATATACCGTACATATTTAAATCATGACTTCATGCTGATATGACTTCATACTGATATTTCCAATTCAAATTTAACATTACAGAGATTTTCTTTTTCTTTTTTTTTTTTTTTTGCAGTACGCGGGCCTCTCACTGTTGTGGCCTCTCCCATTGCGGAGCACAGGCTCCGGACGCACAGGCTCAGCGGCCACGGCTCACGGACCCAGCCGCTCCACGGCATGTGGGATCTTCCTGGACCAGGGCACGAACCCGTGTCCCCTGCATCGGCAGGCGGACTCTCAACCACTGCGCCACCAGGGAAGCCCCAGAGATTTTCTTTTTAAAAAAAGTATTTGGTTCTCTTCTCTTACAATGAAAACTCTGGGGCTTATTTGCTTATCCTACTATATAAAAATCATTTCCGAATAGCAATATGAACATTATTATGAAAAATAAATCTACTAAAAATGCTGAAGATTTAATTTTAGTTCTTTTCGTCCTTAGAATATATCCCACTGTAGCTGAGCAGGATCCTATGGGGTCCGACCATGTCCTCTGCCTTCCTCTTGTTTGTAGAAAAGCTGTAGTCTCCCAGGCCTCCCCTGAGTCACAGAAGCCTGGATCAACATTAATGACTGAAAGGCTGTGAACATGGAGTGACAAAAGCAGCAGTTGGGCGAGGAGAACTGGTAACAATTTAAACAGTAAATCAGCCATATGGCAGTCACAGAATCTTTAGTTCCTCCCTGAAGTACATTGATAACAGTATCTGATGCACATCCCTGAGTTGTTTTACAAATGCTAAAGCCCTCATCAAATGGAAGAAGTTAACTACTTGATGACCATGAGCACGTAGCACCCAGACCGGCTGGAGCCTGAGGATTGATAATATGACAATCGCCTGTGACATTACCCTCACTATCAACCAATCAGAGAACTGTGCAGGAGCTGATCACATACCCTGCAATTGCCCCTCTCACCTTGCCTTTAAAAAATGTTTCCCTGAAACCCATCAGGGAGTTCGGGTTTTTTGAGCACTAGCTGCCCCACACTCCTTGTCTGCCATCTTACAATAAACGCTGCACTTTCCTTCACCACTACCAGGTGTCAGTAGATTGACTTTACTGTGCGTGGGTGAGTGGACCCAAGTTTGGTTTGGCAACACCACTAAGAGTACATAGTCAGAGACTTGTGTTCAAAAGTTACTTAATTTTTTTCTTCTGGGCAGTAACATTTCTTAATTTGTTTTTCCATCTATATTCAATCTCGGGGTGACTCAGAACACAAGGCTTGTTTCATATTTTTAATTTAACTTAATTTTTTGAATTTGCAAAACATTTACGTGCTTCAAAAGTCAAAACTATATAAAAATTTATACTCAGAGAAGTCTCTTGCTCATTATTCTTTATTTCCTCCACCTCATTCCCACATATCTATCCTCACAGTAATCAATTTCAGGCATTTTGGGCTTATTCTTCTTGAGTTCTCCTTGCAAAAATAAGGTATGTGTGTGTGTTTATGGACAACAAATACATATATTTACTTATTCCTTTCTTTCTTACTCAAAAGGTATCACTCCATCTGTAATTATTTGCACATTATATTTCACTGGCCTTTTCAAAATGGTGGCCCTGTGACCCTGCCATCCTTTCCACAATGATCAGCTGGTGTTCTTTTGTGAAGAAGAGATTTTCTCCTGCCTGTCTCCTTCCCTGGAAACCACTCCACTCTATCCAGAGAAGTCTTTCCGTCTCCTGTATAGCTGAGTAGGAGGCTGACAGATGCTCCATAGCTTCTTGTGGTTTTTCAATAAGATGGGCCATTCAGACGTGTCCTATGTTCTACCAACTTCTACCTTAAACTTGACCTGCAGGCACACCGGTTAAGTATCAGGTGACACGGCCACATGAAGAGTTAGCAACCTGAAGGCCATCCTCCCAAAGCCCAGGCTGTCTGTGAACTCAGGCTGGTACCCTGGTGACTGGGCAGAGCTGTCAACAGCCCAGTCTGACTGCAGCCTCTCCCACCAATCCTGCCACTCCCCCAGCAATTCCTTCTGCGGCAAATAGACTTCTCTTGAGGCCAGCTCAGTCCCCTACGTGTGCCCTTAGCAGTCTTCCACTTAATAACAAATCAATTACTCTTTTCTATGCCAGTCCACAACTGTTAAGCTATGACCCGCCCCACATGACATTCTGCCCCACCCCCAATACATGCACAATATTTTTTTCATTAAAAGAAAATTCAGTCTAGTTATAGTGTCAGGAAAAAAATCTGCCATGACTAAGTAGTTTTCTACATTTTTCCACATATATTCTCTGAATTACAACTATCTGTACTCAGTAAAGCAATCACCTTGTCAATTACTTTTAACTCCACTATATTTAAAATCTAATGTATCTGTTAGATTAACTGTATTTTATATGCAATTATTATACACAAACAGTAGAACATGGATTTACTACTTTCAGAGGGTGAACTAAAATAAGATATTCGAATAAAATTTACTTAGTTACTGATTCTTAAATGCATTGTATTATCTTTGTCTTTTGAAAGCCAAAGGAGTCTAGAACAACCAGTAGAAAAAGCAGTGTTAGCAGCTGTCACTGTGTTATCAGTTCAGAAAATTGAGATAAAGTAAGCCTACTCTTACACGGTTGGCATTGAGTATGTGTTTAAAATATGGTATTGTTAATTTTATTTTTTAAGTAAATAATTAAAAGTAAAAAGGCAACTGCAAAGAAAAAGTGACATATTCCTACCAATTTGCAAATATAAGTAGTTTGTGTGCCAATACAGTAAATTTACTAACACCATCTCGTCGCACCTTAAAAGATGATTCTTTAACGTCTCAGGGTGATGGGCAGCCCCGTGGTCACTCTGGGGTCAGGTCTCCCAGGTGAGAATTTCCCCAGATACTCCAGGCCAGCTGAGGAGGTGACCTGTAGGCAGTGGCAACCTCTAAACTCCTCCTTCAGGTGGGTTACCTTCCCCTCCGCTCCACTCCAGGGAACAAATGAAAACCCGACATATTGGTTCTGAAGGATGCCAATCTCAGGCATAGAGAAAGAGTTCTCAAAATTTCTTTGTCATCATCTCACTTTGGGCTGAGGATACAAGAAGAAAGTGGGCTTACTTGGAAGGATACTTTAGCTTTTATAAGGAGGACCGGGCTGGCAAGGTACTGCCCTCAGTGATGTGGCAGGGTCAGTATGTCCTTGCCTTGACCACTTAAGAGACAACAGCGTCCACCCCCGAGCTGGTCTCTCCAAGAATAGAGGCTGTTTTCTCCACTTACCCTTCAACTCTGAGACCTCTGAATGAATAAAACAAAAATAACTTATAACCAGCAATCTTCAGAAAGGCATTTTCTGAAAAACTGGTTCAATGTAGCCACAACCCTTATCGGCCATGGCTCACGGGCCCAGCCGCTCCGCGGCATGTGGGATCTTCCCGGAACGGGGCACGAACCCGTGTCCCCTGCATCGGCAGGCAGACTCTCAACCACTGCGCCACCAGGGAAGCCCTCTAATTTTTTTTAATGTTATAAATTTTTAAAAAGAATACATGCTTGTACATCATCCATGGAGATTCTGGGTAGGTCTGCTGCGGCGGGGGGATCTGAATCTCAGTACTTAGGGGGGAAAAAAAGCTTTCTAGGTGCTTCTGAAGCACACTCCTTCATTTTAAGAAAATTAGATTTTGTCCATTAAACTAGTTATAATGAAACCAAGAAAAATTTCACAGTAAAGATCATCAACATTAGGGTCTTCAACCTTAAGTCCTATGCTGTTCACCCAAGTAAAACATAAAGAGCATGACTGGGTCATTGTTTTTCAAAGACTGAACGTAAACAACACAGGCAAACCATGAGGGCTTGAGACGAGCCCTTTGGAAGGATGTTTTCTTTAACATTATGGCAATGCACTGCCCGCGACTTACAGAAGCATTCAGCATTTGCCTCATTATAGAACTACATTATTCACTTCAATATTTCCTACAGAGTTGGCTTCAAAATTATGAGTTGGTTCAGGGTTAGAACATGCAGAAAAACGTTGGCTGCTGCTACAATGAGGGTCCAGCCGTGCACATCCTTTGTACAAAGCACAGGAGGAACCTTCCCTCTGACTACACGGTTTCAAATTTTACGCACAACGGTGGCTAGCTTTATGCTGAACTGCGTGCCTTCCGGACTTTTTTGGGTTTGTTTTACCGTTTAAAAATGAGATGCTCTGCTGAACATTTCCTTTCCACTTCTCTATCTATCTGAGAAATAATTAATGTAAGCAAAATTAATTTTTTTTGGATTTAGGAACCTACACTTTCTGACATAGTTTCTTCTCTTTATGAAATGAAATATTTTTAGCTCATGGAACGAAAAGCTTTGTACGCTTTTAAGAATCGCTGGAAAGAAACGGGAAAAATATGACATTAAATGTAAGCATCTGAAATGGCCATCTGCATACAAACCTCCAAAAGGCGAATGGAAGAAAGCACGATATATTGCTCAATACACACTGGAGGCCGCCCTTCAAGGGTAAAGCAGCTCACAGGGAATCGTGTGCGGATCTCGTGAAGTCCACATGCTCTCCAGGTGGGTGCAGGTCCCACACCTGGCGTTCCCCTTCACGCTGTGTTTTGGCCAACTTGGTGAGCAGCATTGCCATGCCTCCTGCACGTCTGCCTCACCCGAAGCCCTAGGATCCACGTCCTGTTAACTCGCCTCTTAAATCTGTCCCCTTTTCTCCATGTCCTCGTTGCCAACTGGTCTAGGCTTCCATCTTCTCTTGTGATTGCCTCCCTGCAGGTCTCTGGAAGCCAGACTGGCCCCCATCTGCTTTTTTCCACACTCACCGGAGAGAGCTTTGAACACACAAATCTGATCACATCACCTCTTCCTTAAAGCACAGCCGTGGTTTCTACTTTCCAGATGAGGCCAAAACTCCTCCCCTGACCTCGAAGGCACCCTGGGGTCCGACTCCAGTCTGCATCTGCAGCCTCCTCACCCAATAGGCTCTGCACCCCGCCCCCTGCAAGGAGAAGCCCCAAACCCTCTCTCCCCGGCCTTTTCTAGTCACTCATACTTGCCACGGCCCTCCTGGCACCGGGCGTTCTGCAGGTGCTGCTTCTGCTGCCTGGGAGGCCCAGCTTCAAGGTCATCTCACTAAATCCTCCCACCTGTAGATCTCACTGGAGCCTCTGCCCAAGGGCAGCCTTCCTGGACCACGCTAAGTCTCTCCCCTGACTGTGGGCTTGTAAACAGACCACCATGTGCCCCACCTTCGGTGACACCTGCCACAGAGCATTTGCACATTCTCTGTGTGATTACCAGTACCTATCTTCTCAACTAGTGAAAGGCCCATGAAGGCAGGTATAAGGCTACTACTCACCGTATTTCATCAACACTGGGCCTAGCCCGTTGAGGGTATCATGGTAACTAAACACACACTCTGTAGCCGCTGACCTCAGCTCAAACCTTAGCAGCACCACTGGTTAACTGTGTGACTTTGGAAAGTCACTTACCCTCCTTGACCTGCGTTTCCCCATCTGTAAAATGGAATAAAAGTAGAGTTGTTGTGAGGTTGAAACGAGTTGGGTGATTGGCACGCAGTCTCTCTATGCGTGTTTGCTGTTAGGTCACTACCAATATCTATTACCACTATTATTATTGTTAAAGGCACCAAAAATACCAAATGGCTGAATGGTTTTCCAGGGAATTCTAAAAGACCAGAGAATATACTTTGGTCCATACTCCTGTGGAGGTGGATGAATGTCACTGATGTGGAAATAGAGATGAGAGAGGCTTTCAGGGGCCCACACTAGAGTGGCCAGTGCAGCTATTGCTGTGAAAGTAAAAAGAAAGCAAAAAAAAAAAAAAACCTGGAAATCACCTGCATTTTCATCAATAAAGGGATGTGAAAACACTAAGTGTTAAAAGAATAACATAGATCAAATATCCTGGGTGATAGGAGAGAGCCCTAAGGCATATGAAGCTAAATAAAAAGTCACAGACTAGCAGTAAGGAATGATTCAATTTATATAAAAACAAACAAAACACAAAATACTTTATCTTTTCATATAAATATGTGGGTAAATACATAAAAGGACTAGAATGAATATCAAACTCTCTTATAAGCTTCTGAGTTATTTTTCTTTTTATAAGTTAGTATATTATATTTTTTTCAGATTTTTAGGAGTCAGATTCCCTGTCTGAGGGGTGGGGTTGTGTATGGAGGGGGCGAGTGGGCAGCCGGGGGAGAGCCTTTATTTTTTACTTTATTTATGCTTATACATTGATTAAATTATACTGTTATTATTATTTTTACAAATACCCTATATCGATACATTGGCTACAATTGTCAGATAATTTAGCTACTTTTTAATGTTAGTCTGTTTCCCCCCAAATTCTGTGCCTCATTTTCCTGGGCTGAGGAAAACAAATAAAGAAGCTAATAATCATTCGATTTATATGTGAACATGGTCCCTAAGTATTTTACTTTATTTCTTCTGCTCTGTGCTACCCACGAATCCTCTCTTCAGGTGAGAGTCCTGGACCCCAGGTGGTCAAACCCACCCAGAGAAACTTTCACAAAATCCTGGGACAGGTCACCTCTGAGTATGAGGAGGTAAACATGATAGAGAGAGGGGTCTGTTTGTCCTGATTCCCTTTGTTTCCTTGTTTATTTTCAGTTGCCTCCTCAGACCTCAAGCACCATGAGGGTGGCAACCATGTCTGTCTTATTCCTCTCAGGACGCCTGCAGCATCCTTGGTGCCCTGGATGCTGGCCTTCCTGTGACCAGATGAAGGGGACTCTGGGGCAGCTCCTGAGGGAGTCATAGGGGGGTGAAGAAGGAAGGACAAAGATGCCCAGAAACCTTTACTAAAAGCATATGGGAAAAAAAAAAAAAAAAAAAAAAAAAGCATATGGGGGGGAGTGTTGGCACAATGCAGAGGAAACGGGTTTGAGCCCTGGTCTGGGAAGATCCCACATGCCGTGGAGCAACTAAGCCCGTGCTCCACAACTACTGAGCCTGCACTCTAAAGCCCGCGAGCCACAACTGCTGAGCCCACATGCCACAACTACTGAAGCCTGCGCACCCAGAGCCTGAACTCTGCCACAAGAGAAGCCACCGCGATGAGAAGCCTGCACACTGCAACAAAGAGCAGCCCCGCTTGCTGCAACTAGAGAAAGCCCGTGCACAGCAGCAAAGGCCCAACACAGCCAAAAATAAAAAAATAACTAAATTTACTTTAAAAAAAAAAGGAAATGGGGGTTTCATGACTGCTTGAGCTAGTATGACTAAGCAAAAGCAATTGAATACAAAGGTTAAAGTAAAAGAAACTGATCCGGTATGGAGTCAGATTTGTTCTTCCTGATTACACACTGAGTTTCTGCAATGGACCAGGCATTACAATAGGCACGAGAGAAAGAAGGATATTCCCTGTCCTCAAGGATCTTCCCTTTTAGCTTGCAAGAAAATGACTGTTATTTGCAAGGTGAAGAAAGAGAAAGGAGACACTGGAATTCCTGTAACGAGCAGTACAAACTCCATGAAGCCAGACATTTTTGACTGCTTTTCACTACTGAAATCCACGGACCTAGACTAGTTCCTGGCTCATACCGTGTGGCTGACAGGGTCATGGTGCACCGGCCCAGTGTCAGGCCTGAGCCTCTGAGGTGAAGAGCCGAGTTCAGGACACTGGACCACCGGAGACCTCCCCGGCCCATGTAATATCAATCAGCGTGAGCTCTCCCAGAGATCTCCACTCAACACTAAGACCCAGCTCCACCCAACGGCCAGCAAGCTCCAGTGCTGAACACCCCATGCCAATCAACTAGCAAGACAGGAACACAAACCTACCCATTAGCAGAGAGGCTGCCTAAAATCATACTAAGTTCACAGACACCCCAAAACTCACCATCAGATGTGGCTCTGCTCACGAGAAAGACAAGATCCAGCCCCACCCACCAGAACACAGGCACCAGTCCCCTCTACCACAAAGACTACACAAGCTACTGAACCAACCTCACCCACTGAGGGCAGACACCAAAAACAATAGGAACTACAAACCTGCAGCCTGTGAAAAGGAGACCCCAAACACAGTAAGTTAAACAAAATGAGAAGACAGAGAAATATGCAGCAGATGAAGGAGAAAGGTAAAAACCCACCAGACCAAACAAACGAAGAGGAAATAGGCAGTCTACCTGAGAAAGTATTCAGAGTAATGACAGTAAAGATGATCCAGAATCTTAGAAACAGAATGAAGAGAATACAAAAAAATAGAATGGAGAAAACACAAAAAATGTTTAACAAGGACTTAGAAGAACTGAAGAGCAAACAATGATGAACAACACAATAAATGAAATGATACATTCTCTAGAAGGAATCAATAGCAGAATAACTGAGGCAGAAGAACGGATAAGTGACCTGGAAGATAAAATAGTGGAAGTAACTACCACAGAGAGGAATAAAGAAAAAAGACTGAAAAGAATTGAGGACAGTCTCAGAGACCTCTGGCACAACATTAAATGCATCAACATTCGAATTATAGGGGTCCCAGAGGAAGAGAAAAAGAAAGGGCCTGAGAAAATATTTGAAGAGATTACAGTTGAAAACTTCCGTAATATGGGAAAAGAATTAGTCAGTCAAGTCCAGGAAGCCCAGAGAATCCCATACAGGATAAATCCAAGGAGGAAGCATGCCAAGAAACATATTAATCAAACTATCAAAAATTAAATACAAAGAAAAAATATTAAAAGCAGCAAGGGAAAAGCAACAAATAACATACAAGGGAATCCCCATAAGGTTAACAGCTGATCTTTCAGCAGAAACTCTGCAAGCCAGAAGGGAGTTGCAGGACATATTTAAAGTGATGAAAGGTAAAAACCTACAACCAAGATTACTCTACCCAGCAAGGATCTCATTCAAATTCAACAGAGAAATCAAAAGCTTTACAGATGAGCAAAAGTTAACAGAATTCAGCACCACCAAACCAGCTTTGCAACAAATACTAAAGGAATTTCTCTAAGTGGGAAACACAAGAGAAGAAAAGCACCTACAAAAACAAACTGAAAACAATTAAGAAAATGGTAATAGGCACATACATATCGATAATTACCTTAAATGTAAATGGATTAAATGCTCCAACCAAAAAACACAGACTGGCTGAATGGATACAAAAACAAGACCCATGTATATACTGTCTGCAAGAGACCCACTTCAGACCTCGGGTCACATACAGACTGAAAATGAGGGGATGGAAAAAGATATTCCATGCAAACGGAAATCAAAAGAAAGCTGGAGTAGCAATTCTCGTATCAGACAAAATAGACTTTAAAATGAAGACTGTTACAAGAGACAAAGAAGGACACTACATAATAATCAAGGGATCAATCCAAGAAGAAGATATAACAACTGTAAATACTTATGCACCCAACATAGGAGCACCTCAACACATAAGGCAAATGCTACTAACAGCCGTAAAAGGGAAAATTGACAGTAACACAAACATAGTAACTTTAACACTACACTTTCACCAATGGACAGATCATCCAAAATGAAAATAAATAAGGAAACACAACCTTTAAATGATACATTAAATAAGATGGACTTAATTGATATTTATAGGACATTCCAACCAAAAACAACACAATACACTTTCTTCTCAAGTGCTCATGGAACATTCTCCAGGATAGATCATATCTTGGGTCACAAATCAAGCTTTGGTAAATTTAAGAAAATTAAAATCATATCAAGTATCTTTTCCGACCACAACTCTATGAGACTAGATATCAATTACAGGAAAAAAAACTGTAAAAGATACAAACACACGAAGACTAAACAATACACTACTAAATAACCAAGAGATCACTGAAGAAATCAAAGAGGAAATCAAAAAATACCTAGAAACAAATGACAATGAAAACACAATAACCCAAAACATATGGGATGCAGCAAAAGCAGTTCTAAGAAGGAAGTATATACTAATACAATCCTACCTCAAGAAAGAAGAAAAATCTCAAATAAACAATCTAACCTTACACCTAAAGCAATTACAGAAAGAAGAACAAAAAAAACCCCGAAGTTAGCAGAAGGAAAGAAATCATAAAGATCAGATCAGAAATAAATGAAAAAGAAATGAAGGAAACAATAGCAAAGATCAATAAAACTAAAAGCTGGTTCTTTGAGAAGATAAACAAAATTGATAAACCATTAGCCAGACTCATCAAGAAAAAAAGGGAGAAGACTCAAATCAACAGATTTAGAAATGAAAAAGAAGTAACAACTCGCACTTCAGAAATACAAAGGATCATGAGAGATTACTACAAGCAACTCTATGCCAATAAAATGGACAACCTGGAAGAAATGGACAAATTCTTAGCAAAGCACAACCTTCTGAGACTGAACCAGGAAGAAACAGAAAATATAAACAGACCAATCACAAGCACGGAAATTCAGACTGTGATTAAAAATCTTCCAACAAGCAAAAGCCCAGGACCAGATGGCTTCACAGGTGAATTCTATCAAATATTTAGAGAATAGCTAACACCCATCCTTCTCAAACTCCTCAAAAATATAGCAGAGGGAGGAACACTCCCAAACTCATTCTACGAGGCCACCATCACCCTGATACCAAAACCAGACAAAGATGTCACCAAAAAACTACAGGCCAATATCACTGGTGAATATAGATGCAAAAATCCTCAACAAAATACTAGCAAACAGAATCCAACAGCATATGAAAAGGATCATACACCATGATCAAGTGGGGTTTATCCCAGGAATATAAGTATTCTTCAATATACGCAAATCAATCAACGTGATACAACATATTAACAAATTGAAGGATAAAAGCCATATGATCATCTCAATAGATGCAGAAAAAGCTTTCGACAAAATTCAACACCCATTTATTATAAAAACTCTCCAGAAAGTAGGCATAGAGGGAACCTACCTCAACATAATAAAGGCCATATATGACAAACCCACAGCCAACATCGTTCTCAATGGTGAAAAACTGAAAGCATTTCCTCTAAGATCAGGAACAAGACAAGGTTGCCCACTCTCACCACTATTATTCAACATAGTTTTGGAAGTTTTAGCCACAGCAATCAGAGAAGAAAAAGGAATAAAAGGAATCCAAATCAGAAAAGGAGAAGTAAAACTGTCACCGTTCGCAGATCACATAACATTATACATAGAGAATCCTAAAGATGCTACCAGAAAACTACTAGAGCTAATCAATGAATTTTGGTAAAGTAGCAGGATCCAAAATTAATGCACAGAAATCTCTTGTATTCCTATATACTAATGATGAAATATCTGAAAGAGAAATTAAGGAAACACTCCCATTTACCACTGCAACAAAAAGAATAAAATACCTAGGAATAAACCTACCTAAGGAGACAAAAGACCTGTATGCAGAAAACTATAAGACACTGATGAAAGAAATCAAAGATGATACGTCAGATGGAGAGATATACCATGTTCCTGGATTCGAAGAATCAACACTGTGAAAACAGCTATACTACCCAAGGCAATCTACAGATTCAGTGCAATCCCTGTCAAACTACCAATGGCATTTTTCCACAGAACTAGAACAAAAAATTTCACAATTT
This sequence comes from Phocoena phocoena, assembly GCF_963924675.1. Classification (NCBI taxonomy): domain Eukaryota; kingdom Metazoa; phylum Chordata; class Mammalia; order Artiodactyla; family Phocoenidae; genus Phocoena; species Phocoena phocoena. Next base: position 59,618,216 of record NC_089231.1, on the reverse strand, counting down.
GTATGGGAACACAAAAGATCCCGAATAGCTAAAGCAATCTTGAGAAAGAAAAACGGAGCTGGAGGAATCAGGCTCCCTGACTTCAGACTATACTACAAAGCTACAGTAATCAAGACAGTATGCTACTGGCACAAAAACAGAAATATAGATCAATGGAACAGAATAGAAAGCCCAGAGATAAACCCATGCACATATGGTCACGTTACCTTTGATAAAGGAGGTAAGAATATACAATGGAGAAAAGACAGCCTCTTCAATAATTATTTCTGGGAAAACTGGACAGCTACATGTAAAAGAATGAAATTAGAACACTCCCTAATGCCATAAAGAAAAATAAAGTCAAAATGGATTAAATGTAAGGCCAGACACTATAAAATTCTCAGAGGAAAACATAGGCAGGACACTCTATTACATAAATCACAGCAAGATCCTTTCTGACCCACCTCCTAGAGAAATGGAAATAAAAACAAAAAATGGGACCTAAACAAATGGGACCTAATGAAACAAAAGCTTTTGCACAGCAAAGGAAACCATAAATAAGACGAAAAGACAACCCTCAGAATGGGAGAAAATATTTGCAAACGAAGCAACTGACAAAGGGTTAATCTCCAAAATACACAAGCAGCTCATGCATCTCAATATCAAAAACACAAACGACCCAATCCAAAAATGGGCAGAAGACCTAAACAGACATTTCTCCAAATAAGATATAGAGATTGCCAAGAAACACATGAAAGTATGCTCAACATCACTAATGATTAGAGAAATGCAAATCAAAACTACAATGAGGTATCACCTCACACTGGTCAGATTGGCCATCATCAAAAAATCTACAAACAGTAAATGCTGGGGCTTCCCTGGTGGCGCAGTGGTTGAGAATCTGCCTGCTAATGCAGGGGACACGGGTTCGAGCCCTGGTCTGGGAGGATCCCACGTGCCGTGGAGCAATTAGGCCTGTGAGCCACACCTACTGAGCCTGTGCGTCTGGAGCCTGTGCTCCGCAACAGGAGAGGCTGCGATAGTGAGAGACCTGCGCACCATGATGAAGAGTGGCCCCCGCTTGCCACAACTAGAGAAAGCCCTCGCACAGAAACAAAGACCCAACACAGCAAAAATAAATAAATAAATAAACTTCTACCCTCAACATCTTCTTAAAAAAAAAAAAAATAAATAAATGCTGGAGAGGGTGTGGAGAAAAGGGAACCCTCTTGCACTGCTGGTGGGAATGTAAATTGATACAGCCACTATGGAGAACAGTATGGAGGTTCCTTAAAAAACAAAAAATAGAACTACCATATGACTCAGCAATCCCATTACTGGGCATATACCCTGAGAAAACCATAATTCAAAAAGAGACATGTACCACAATGTTCATTGCAGAACTATTTAGAATAGCCAGGACATGGAAGCAACCTAAGTGTCCATCAACAGATGAATGGATAAAGAAGATGTGGCACATATATACAATGGAATATTACTCAGCCATAAAAAGAAACGAAATTGAGTTATTTGTAGTGAGGTGGATGCATCTAGAGTCTGTCATACAGAGTGAAGTAAGTCAGAAAGAGAAAAACAAACACCATATTCTAATACATATATATGGAATCTAAAAAAAAAATGGTTCTGTAGAACCTAGGGGAAGGACAAGAATAAAGATGCAGACGTAGAGAATGGACTTGAGGACACGGGGAGGGTAAGCTGGGACGAAGTGAGAGAGTAGAATTGACATATATACACTACCAAATGTAAAATCTATAGCTAGCGGGAAGCAGCTGCATAGCACAGGGAGATCAGCTCGGTGCTTTGTGACCACCTAGAGGGGAGGCGTATGGAGGGTGGGAGGGAGAGGCAAGAGGGAGGGGATATGGGGATATACGTATACATATAGCTGATTCACTTTGTCATACAGCAGTAACTAACACAACATTGTAAAGCAATTATACTCCAATAAAGATGTTAAAAAAAAAATAAGCAAATGGGAGAGACTTATCTGGGGCAAATGACAAAAGTTCTCAGCTACTCCCCTTGTAGAACCACAGCTGGATTATTTCCCTCCCAGTTTTCTTTTTAAAAAATATTTATTTATTTATTTATTTGGTTGCGTTGGGTCTTAGTTGCAGCAGGCAGGCTCCTTAGTTGCGGGTTGAGGGCTCCTTAGTTGTGGCATGCATATGGGATCTAGTTCCTGGATCAGGGATCGAACCCAGGCCCCCCGCACTGGGAGCACGGAGCCCCAGCCACTGCACCACCAGGGAAGTCTCTCCCTCCCTGTTTTTCTGTCTCGTGATTATATCATGGACCACAATGGGGACTCTGATAACAAAGTCTCCACATCACATCTTTAGAAATAATATTAAAATTAGGGTTTGAACCACAGCAGAATTTAGTCATATTTAAAGAAGTCGTTGTGGGGTTTTCCTTCTAAATCAAGAAGAAAAGCTATTTATTTTTAGGACAGTTTAACGCTGAAAACCACTTAGAAGCTAAGTGTATTTTGTTTATGTTTCAGAAACAAGAAAGCTGGTGACTCACACTTAGAATAAAGAGTTTATGTCGACATGAGGAGCTTTTCCCAAATGTTTTCAGCGGTCTACAGGGGGTGGTCTAAACTCCAAGAAAAATGAACTTCTGGAAAGAAATGTAAACGTATCTAATCGTCAGGACTGTGTGACCACAAAGTTAATTTCCTGTTAAAGCAGAGTGTTCAGAGATTATTGACTGACATTAAATTGTTAAATATAATTCCTGGCAGGGCGAGATGTTTGTAGCACACTGTGTAAAAAAAAATGAGCTGGAGAACCACACAGACAGCATCCATTGCCTTCACACACACCCACACACACACACACATGCACATACACACATGGATACATGTGTGCACACATCGTCACCAGAACAATCATAGAATTGGGGGCAGGGGAATATATTAGATGATTTGTCTTTTCTCTTGGCACTTTTCTGCTATGATGGAATATTTTATAATAAACATGTATTAGCTTTCCAAGGATAAGAAAGCTATCAAAACTATCATTTAATCAGTTATTTTGCAGCTATAGTATGTAATTTTGAGTACAGTATAATAGTCATTTCCAAATAGGGTCACCTGTGGTACGTTTTTAAAAACAGAGTTCTTTGATTATTCTCTCTGTGGGGTCACACAGGGTGCGTGGCCGCGAGATATCTGTGCATCTAAAAAGTCCCTTCGTTGATTCTGATTTGGAAGTAAGTTTAGCAACAAGGAAGTTCAAGAGAAAAGGTACTATAACTTATAAGGCATTCATAACAGCTCACTTTAACTTTAAAATACTTAAAAATGCACTAAAGATTAGCTAAAACAATATCTTAGAGCCTTAGCCCCGCCTTGGAGGTGAGACTTCTCTAAAATAAATGAGACTCTTAAACGTGCTCAGCACCCATAAATATAGTCCCACTTCTGTGTGGTTCTGCTTTACAGTGAACAATCTGAGGGACTGCCTTTCATGACGTAATCACGGCACAGGAAAGGCAATTCAATTAGAGTAAGAACTGAAAACATCAAAGTTGGCTCAGAAGGTGAGCCAGAGGCCCAGTATAAGTAAAGCCCCCAACTAATGCTACTCAACTCCATGTGAAAGCGTAAGCAAAACATTTAGAAGGACAAGCTCCCTTTGATGTCCAGTTTTTCTTTGTCAAGAGATAATAAGAGGCTAACCTGCTTTCGGGATGCCCAGCAACAGAAAACAACCTTTGCCACGTGGCCAGCACTGAGGGAGGGAGTGGGTTAACTTGGGGAGGACCTGGTGCAGGTTCATGTGCCCTCAGATGTTCTCCGTTTGTCTGCTTCAACTGAAGGGTCAGGAGAAGTAGCCGATGGAGAGATTTCAGCACACAATTTCACTCTTCTAAGATGCACAAGCAGGAGAAAATAACACGAACCCAGGGGGAACACCCGCTGCCCGAGGCAGTTGCCTTGCCTGCACGCGGGTTGCTGTCCTCTCTGCTTAGCCGGGCCTGGCCTCCTCTCTCTCCACCCCCTCGTCCAGGCTCTGGTGCCCTTGGGGAGGACAAGTGCTGTGCTGGCAGCTCCCATCCTCTGGGAGGACCCCATCCTCTGGCGAGGCCCAGCATGGCTCCTGCATCCTGTATCCGTCCCGCAGAGGTCGCTGTCTTCCTGTGATTGGCTGGAGGTGGGGGGAGCCCCTCGGCCACAGGACCTGCTCCTCACATTCCCCTCCTTTCCTGCATCCCTTCCCAGCCTGGCAGAAGATCTGATTCATCCTTGCCCCTAGCGATTGCATGTCTCCTCTGGGCTAGTCTTAGTGGACTGTGGTCATTTAGCCAACATTTACTAAAATGAAGAAGATTGGGGTGCACTTGGAGAAAGACAAAAGTACTTCCAACTCTCACCTTTTCGTCCTTGATTACTGCTCACAGAGCAAAATTTCTGAAGTAATTTTCGGGTCTCCAGAGAGATCGAGATTTCTGTCTATTTTGTCCACTGCTATATTCACAATGTCCAGAAGAGTGTCTGGCATGGAATAGGTTCTCAAAAATTTGCTGAATGAATAAATAAACAAAGAAGGAGGCAGGGAAGACTTTGTAAAGAGTTACTAAAGAAGCTATTTCATTGGCTGGATAATGGGCTGAGAAAATATACACCGTGAATCTAAGAAAAGCTTCTGTATTTCTAAAAAGGTTAAAAAAAAAAAACTTAAAAATTATGTCACTTGTTCCAAAGGCTATCAGTATTTGAATGAGTCCTAAGAAACCACACCTCCTCAGAAAGGCAAGAGAAGATGGAGTTGATAGAAAAGATATAAAAAGAAGTACAAAATTATTGAGAAATTTAAGGCATATACAAACAAAGGGCAGAAAAAAGGGCTAAAAAAGAAAACATGGAAAAGAAATAGATGTATTTCAGTCCCATCTGAGCCAGAAATAATTAGAAATGGAACTGTGGACAAGGCTTTCGAGCCACAGTGGAGGATATTATTATCAATCCTGCGTGGGCGTGGAGGCCTGATAGACGGTGGCAGTCTTTATTACTAAGTCGACTTCTTTTCCAGAAGGTTCCTGGCCTTGACCTTTTTTCCCTGACTGGCCTTTGGTGTTTTGCTCATCAGAGCAAAATCCTTCTTGAGTAACAACTGGGTATGTCTGGAGCTAATCTGCATGACCTTTCTCTCAGCCCTTCACGTCATGGTCATCCAGCCACTTAAAAGACATCACAAATGACCATCCTGTTGGTGACGATGTGCACTCTGGTTCCCTTTATGAACAAAGACAGCTCTTTGGGGTGAAGCTGAATAGTTGCCAGCAATGTTCTATAATGGGAGTGCTGAATTCTACACATTTTTTTTTCACACAGTGAAAACTGGCATGATGAAAAACATGTTGTCTGTATTTATATTTGCAGGAATAATTATGGGAATTAAAAAAGTGGAAGGGACTTCAGAAGTCACCAGATCCAACTCCCAGCCTCCGGGCACATCACTCTGAAATCTCTGGAGATAGATGGTTATCCAGCCTATTTTTAGAGATTGCAGTGGCTAGAGATCACACAGCCTCCCTTGTTAGCTTGTTTCCAAAAAGAACTTCTAGATGATGTCTGACTGTACGCTTTCTCTCTATTATACTGCCATACAAAACGCAATTCATTAGTAGCTCAAAATACTGGATGGACTTGCCCTCAGGAAACTATTAACAATATAAGCTCATCAATTTTTAAAGTTCCCAATTTGACCCTGGATGGACTAAACCTTGAATTTTTAATACTCAGTGAATATTGCTTCTGTTAATTAACATGCAAAGCCCTTACTCTTAAAAATGCTGCTTTCCCCTGTATTAGTCCTAAGAATGCATGCTGGTGTTTTCATCTTCAGCTTCAAGGAAATGAGAAACAAAGGAAGAAAACATGTAGCAAGGAGGAGGTGTACAGCTCATAAATAAAGCTTTCCATTTCCAGTGAGAGAATATAAATCTCTGCCCAGGAAACAATCCTGATGCTCACACATGGGATGTGTCAAAGTAGACATCTTTGCAATTCTAATTCTCAACAATGTGCAACCAACAAAGTTACCTTGAAGATACCTATTTGACTTGGGGGCTCAGCCAGGCCACCTTGTTCAAGCCTACCTCCTTCTTAGGAGCTGCGTATAACCAGTCAGGGGCCACTGGCTTTCAACATTTGGCCTTGCTGAAGGTATTAAAAGGTGAAGATCTTAAAACAGGAAAATTATATACTGTCTGATTAAATTCCCAGTTGCAAGTGCTGAAAGTTGGTAGGGAAAGTGGGTATTTATAGATTACTAGTGGGATGATACTATAAGATGGGCATATTAAAAACCAGCACCTTCTAAAAACAAACCCCCAATAAAAGCAAAGTAAATAAACATTAAAGCTTTTGGAGCACAGGAATTTTTGGAGTCTTTTTTTTTTTTGGCTAAAATTTCAAATATATCACTTTTACTCTAATTTCCTCATGGGGCAAATATTTATTAACTCTGGCGGTAGAAGTCTTTCCAGAGCACAAAACACCACGTCCTCATTTTAGACTTCTGCAGGTCATTAAGAAGCCGAATAATAATATTATAAATTAATTTTTCTTGATGGTGGTATAGCAACCATAAACAGCAGCAAATCCTTTTGCCCTATTTGCATGTGCTGAATTTTTCTTAATTACTCCACAGTCTAATTATGAAACTCGGTCTGGAGAAGAACTCACACAAGCCAGCTCTGCAGACAGCAGAAGACTCCTTATTCCAATTTGTGGATTTACTGCTTGGGAACCTGACAGGAAACCAGTTGGAACAGACTCTGTTTGTGGGAGCATTAACATGTAAGCAGCGTCAGAGCAGCATGTATGGTGCTGACTTGGCTATGCTAATGGAAAGTGATATTGAGTTTACTAATTCAGATGAGGGCACACAGATCGCCTTTTCTCCAAAGCACGGGGACTGTCAGAGAAACAAATGCATGGCCCATGTTGCAATTAATTTGATCCTTGTTCTTTTAAGGCTCTGCTTGTAGATTTAATGAACGCTTTCATACACTGGGCAGATTCAGGAAGTATGTGAGTTTAATGGCTCCTTTTGAATGAAAGCAGCAGTGGAAGTTATGATTCAGACAGTAACAGGCAATCCTCAGACAAAGATACTTTTTAAGAAGAGAAGACAGTCTCATTCTGACTCAGGCAGCAATGCATTTTTTAATTTAATAAGAGACAGCAAACTGTACTTTCTCGGTAGGTATTTCCCCCTCTGCTTCCTGCTTTACCATCTCTGAGCTAAGTATTTTTCCACACTCCATCTGCATTATACTTCTTACCATTAGGTTGCTAACTTCTTTCATCAAATTAACGAGACTACCTTTCCTATTCTTATGCTGTGAAACTCCCCATCCCATCTGTCTTTGCTTTGATCTTTTAGTTTACTTCCAGAGTAAACTTACTTCGTTTGCTTTTGTAAGGGGACCAACACGCTTTGTTGGAAAGTAGACCCGACCTTGGCATGGGCGCTGATGTGAAATGAGCAGGCTAGGTGCTCTGTCAGAGCAAATGCCATGAAGTATTCTGAGCACAACAATTCTTGATAAGGACAGCACTTCACTCCCATAACACATGCTGCCACCTGTCTCTCCTTTCTCCTCCCTGAAAATTTCAACATAAGTGCCACCTCCTCCCTGAAGTTCTCCTGGTTCCTCCAGCTGAAAGCAAGTTTTCCCTCCGAACTGGCAGAGCCTTTACTTATACATTCCATGGTGTTTTATCATTTTCAACCCAGTGTTGTCTTTAGGTGTGTGGCTCCTCTCTCTCTCTCTCTTTTTTTTTAATGTGGCTTCTCTTTCCTGCTAGGCTATCATGATCTTGAGGTCCTTGGGTTAGTCTGATGTGAGCTATCCCCATGACACCTGGCTTAGTGCCTTGAATGAGGGGGCACTCAGGTACTCACTGAATGAATCCATGTGTCTCTACCACTCCGAACCCCTGAACTGAGCACAACATTTCATTAAGAAGGATGAAATCTTGGGCTTCCCTGGTGGCACAGTGGTTAAGAATCCACCTGCCAATGCAGGGGACACGGGTTCGAGCCCTGGTCGGGGAAGATTCCACACGCGGCGGAGCAACTAAGTCTGTGTGCCACAACCACTGACCCTGCGCTCTAGAGCCCACGAGCCACAGCTACTGAGCCCGCGTGCCACAACTACTGAAGCCTGCACACCTAGAGCCTGTGCTCCTCAACAACAGAAGCCACCGCAGTGAGAAGCCCAGGCACCGCAATGAAGAGTAGCCCCTGCTCGCTGCAACTAGAGAAAGCCCGCACGCAGCAACGAAGACTCAACGCAGCCAAAAAAAAAAAAAAAAAAAAAAAGAAGGATGAAATCTTAACTACCCCAGAAATTAAGACACAAGTACTTGAATTTGTGTGTATACATTCATGTGCATGCATACACACAGCTTTGTTTTATGGACATCACACTCAATTAATTATGGTGCCAGGTGAGTCCATCTGGGACCACACGAGACCAGCTGCCTTCATACTAAAAGGTGTTTGCTGTAGGATGGTCACACGGTACCAGCAGAATGAGGACCACAGAATTCGTTTTCCTTGAAATGTTCTTTCTTCTTCAGTGGGCTCTCGTGGGATTGAGCAACTTGTTCTTATGGTGTTTAAGTTAACCTTCTAGGGTTGAGAACCTGCCTCACATATGCAAGGAGTGTCAACAGCTGGTCCAAGCATCTAGGGCAGTGGCTTTAAACATCAGACAGCATCACTGTCTCACCTGGAAATTTGTTACACACATTCCTCCCTCCTCCCACTGTGCCTGGGGATGTGGCCCTGAAGTGTCCACTATCACATGCACCCCCGGTGATTTTGAGGCAGAGGGTCCTCGGACTAAACACTGAGGAACACAGTCATGTGTCTGGGAACAGCTCCAACCTGCCCAACACTGAACCCCCCAGTGCCCTGAAGACCAGCTACAACTGGCTATGAACTGCAGCAAGCCCAGGAGACGGGCTGGGATGGTGACCACCCTGCATGTGCTGTAGGGATGGAGTAATCCAGAAAGTGAGGAAGGGTCAAACTCAAAACGTTACATAGGAATAGTCAGGTTTATCTGCACCACTTGCCATCCATCATATAAATCTGGGGGACGCTGAGGGCAAATGTCTGAAATGTACCTGTCAGTCCTTTGTTGCTTAACTCCTGGTTCCCCTTTTGGCCAATGGAGTGATGGGCGTGTGGCTGAGGAAACAGCAAGTCCTTATTATTCTACAGGGAGAGGCTGAGGGCAAGATCAGGGGCACGGGAGAACCCAAGGAACAAGTTTCAAACTTCGTTGGTAGCCATTGTCAATAAAAAATACTACAGGAAACAGGTTTCCCTGTACATTTAAGGCTACAGATCTGCCGGACTGGAGTGAGCCTCATAGAAATGGACAAAGCAAATAAGTGGACTAGGGTTCTCTTAGAGGCTACCTGGGTATTAGTTTATCCCATTTATTTCTTTGTTGGCAAGATCAGAGCTGGTACTATTAGAATCAGACACCAGTAGTGCTAAGGAACCTTCAGGATTATCCGGCAGTTCTTTTTTTTTTTTAAGTAAAAAAAAATTATTTATTTTATTTATTTATTTTTGGCTGCTTTGGGTCTTCGCTACTGCACATGGGCTTTTTCTAGTTGCAGCGAGCTGGGCCTACTCTTCGTTGCGGTGCACGGCCTTCTCATCGTCGTGGCTTCTCTTGTTGCGGAACACGGGCTCTAGGCGCGTGGGCTTCAGTAGTTGTGGCTTGTGGGCTCTAGAACGCAGGCTCAGTAGTTGTGGCGCACGGGCTTAGCTGCTCCGTAGCATGTGGGATCTTCCTGGACCAGGGCTCAAACCCATGTCCCCTACATTGGCAGAAGGATTCTTAACCACTGAGCCACCAGGGAAGCCCCTATCTGGCAGTTCTTAAACTGACAAACAGGAGAGGCCAGGAAAGGTCCCAAGACTTGCCAAAGGTCACAGACGACTTCGTGGCCCTGCTGGGGTCACGATCCAGGCCTCCGGAGAGGGCCCGTTGCCTAGGCTTCCAAACCAGGATGCGCTTAACCTTTTTCAGGAGAACTTTAGTGTTTTTACTCCACTAGGCTTCCCTTGAATGATCTGTAAGAAGTAACTGCTATATTATACTATCAAATGGGTACAAATAAATATGTACAGAGCAGGCACTGTGGTTTTTATGGGGAACTTGACAAGGGGAGGTGTCTTTTTTCATTTAGCTTCCCACCTCTTTTCTAGGATCAGCTGCTAAGGATTGGCCCAGGACCGATGGAATTACATAAGCAACGTTTCCAACTATGTTGTCTACTCCTATCTAACAGTAGTTAGAGAAAACTGATGACTTTCAGTTTCCCATTAAAAGCTAATCCAGGTTACATAGGGTATTTGATTATCTAGACAGACAATCTCTCCACGGACATGAAGCCTTGTGGACTTGATTATTCATTTTTCAACTCACAAATTTTCCTTTAATTGGCAAGTATATTTTCATGTTTAACCCAGACCTATGCCAGACCTTTCTCACTGCCTGTGGCCCTCTGCGAGTGCTCTTATGTGCTGGTCAGGATGGGTCGTGCAGAATCAAGAAGACTTTTTAAAATAAGACAACTAGAAATATATTTTAAATGCCAACTTTAAAAATCTTAAGTAAAATATCCCGGGTGATGCTCAAAAAGTGTTTTATGTTGGAATGAGCGCTTACAGAGAAGAGGAAATATCTAACAATACCTGCCTGTCCTAAAAAGACAAGTCAAAATTTGAACTCATGAGTTGAATAATTTTTCTTTCTTTTTTGAGAAATGACCTCTTGTTCTGACCATGGTCATTAAAAAAAAAGAAGAAGAAGAAGGAAAGAAAGAAATAGTCCTAAAATGTTAGGGGAAGAGTCTAATTGTCAAGACTCTCAAAATGATGTGTAAGAATTTCATTCTGAAGAGACTGTTTTCTTGGCAAAAAATCTTTCAGTTCAGTCTTGATGTCAATTATCTGATAATATTATTGAAAATGGGAATACAGCACAAGCATATCTGGGGGAATCATAAGGCCATGCAGACGACGAACATGCAGACAACAACAACGACACAGAAGAACCTCAGCCCCTTATTGCCTACCTCCAGATATGGACCATTTTTTCTGGGCAGTCAACAGGGTCCCAAGCTAGACACAGCCTCCTGTTCTAAATGAGCACAGGACAGAGATGCAAACACAGGACTTGAAACCTGCCATGTTTTCTCCTGCCGTGGTTCTCTCTCACCAAGGCCCCAGCCTGCTTCCCCTCACAGAGGTCCGAGCTGTTTACAAAGCAACATTTCCTCGTTTCCCACAATCCCGCATCCATGGCAGACCAGTGGCGTTTGGTCCAATATCTCATTAAATCCTCCTGAAAACTAACAGTTCAATCTGTTAGAAAACTACAGTCCCTAAGCAACATAAATTACGGGCCGCGGTGGTGACACCATGTGGCCCATTTGCCACAGAGACATCTATAGCTGCAGACTTCCTGCACATTCTGGATGCAAGAAGTGTAACCTTTACTATAAGCCTCCCTCAGACAGTCAACACTGCTACTTAAAAGAAAAAAGTTTTTAGCAAGAAAAGTTTACTTAAGTCTACAATGCATGATTTTTGTGCTTTGCATTAATTATCCAGGCATTTAATTTTAACGTAGCATCTTTTCTTGGGAGTATGAGTTTCTTGCCACTCTTGTAGCCTGGGGATCTTCTGAGCCTCTTTTCCCCCTCAGCAAACAGACTGAAGAATATTCATAAGACACCCTGTCGGAAGGCCCTGCTCAATAGAAAATGTAGAGCTAATTTATTTTTGCTGCAGGACATCTGCAAATTATGCAACTCAGAAGTAAATAGGGATGAACGGTTTCATTCTGGACCGTTTTGACAATCGGTGGTCACTCCACACCACCTTTAAATGTACTTGTCACTTCACAAGCAGCAGAAGCCTGGACCTCTGTGTTGGCCACCAGGAGGGAGGGAAAGAAAAGACCTTCTGCTCCAGTGACTGTAATGTTGCCTGGACTGGTCCAGAGATTGATCCTTCAGGAATCTTCCTGTGTTTTGCTCCTTTAATGAGTTTCTCCCCTTAGCCAAGGCCATGAGTCTAAACTTTTATTTCTAATAACAAACAGAAAGGTAGGCAAATCTTTGAATATTACTTTTAAAGGCCCTAAATAAAGTAGCTATAGGCCTAAGACTGCCCATATATAATTTTGAGAGCTTTTTTTTTCTTGAGTGAATTTAATGCTAAATGTTTGTTGCAAACAAAAAACAGTAAAATGAAGCTTTAATAACAACAAGTGCTCAGCTCATGTAAAAATTTACTGCTTGGTAGTTTGAGGGAGCAAAGACTGTGATGACTGTAATCGTGTAGCTGGCACGGTGATCAATCACATCCGGCCTGTTCCGGGCCGGGCACTTTGTCCCCACGTTTGGGGCCTGTCACAGATTAAGACTTCTTGCTTAGTGGAGCTCACCTAGCTGCACTAGAAAAATACAGACGTTCTCAAATTAATCGCTTGGCCCTTGCATTGTCAGTGACACGTCCCGAAATCAGCTCGGCTGACATCACCCAGCTAAGCAGAGTCACCGGAAAAGTCGCATTAAAGCCAATCTGTGCAGAAGTTGCACATTGGGCTTCACAGCTGCGGGTCCCCTCCTCCACCCCCCAACTCCACCACCAAAGCATTCAGCTTATCTGGGCTTCGGTCTGTTTCATCTATAAAATGAGAGGTTAGGAAGAGATGAACTCCAAGGCTCCTTGCAGCTCTTGAAATTCTATGCATCATTTAGTTTGAACAATCTCGTGCATTAAACGCATTCCAAATGATAGAAGTGGAAAGTGAATCCTTGCATACTAAATCATGTTTTCAAATTACTTACACAGTTGTGTCAGGAATAAGTACTTACAGAAAACAAAAATGTACCCAGCATTAAAAGGAAAATCACATTTCAGGGAATTAGCATCCATTCAGCCTATATGAATATATACGCTTTGCAGAAAAAAAAAAAATTTGTAATCAGTCCCTGTGATTCCTCTAGACTGAATAAAAGTACACACATACACCACACTGAATTCCTGCCTTGGGCGAGATTCTTACCAATCCTGTGAATTGGAAGAATCTCACGATGGCTATCAATGAGTGAGGTACGCTTTTTTTCTCCTTTGTCATTGAGAATGTTGTTTCTGTGTCTAAAGCACTGCTATCTGGAAAAGTTGCATGGAGGACGCTTTATGAAGTGTTCAGAGAATGCACTAAGCAGTGGGGAGGGGTAGTTTTAAAGAAATCCATTTAAATCTATGACTTTCCCTCTTCCCTCATGCCCCTGAAAAACAAACAAAAAGTTTTTGTCTCATTAATTTGATAAGCAATACTTGTCAACAATACTTGTGAATACTTCGTCAACATGGTATTTTTGGAGGCGTGGCTTTGGGGGCGGCCATTGCTAACGTGTATCTGTCATACACTGCAATAGGCCTTTCTCAGCTAACTTTTCTGGGGGAAGGAAAAGAAAATAATGAACACAGAAAGGTAGGGGAGGATAGGACTCTTGACCATGGTCTTGCGTTTCTCACTGTGATGTGTCGTCGACCTTTATCCTTTTCGGTCTGCATTTTCCTTCCACACACTCACAATATTTCTTTAAGGAAGCTTGCTCTAAGGGTGTTGATAGGATGTTTATAGAGAAGTTTAATTCCAAAGTCAAACAGGAACGCGATGTGTTTTATTTAACTTCTTCCACTGAGTCCGGCAGGGCTAACTTGTGTGATACTAGATGAATCTGGATCACGGGTGAACAAAGGTTCCTGTTTACTACCTACCAATGGCGACAGGGCGTCTGTGCTATCGTGAGGTCAGGCACACAACTGGAAGGTCCTACTGAGGGGAATTCCAAAGCAATGAAATTTGTTATTATGTAGATTTGCACTGGTTAAATCCTGTTCCATGCAAGTTAGTAAGAGAGGGGTGAACGGTCCATAAGTCAGCTTTGTTTCACAGAATTCAGCCCTCTTCCCCTGTGTAAACAATGTGTGATTATCCATTGTTTTATCTGACTCTTTTCTCTCCTCCATTAACACAAATAATTGGGTGCTGATTCTTATACAGGGAACTTGAGAAAATAGTTTTTTAAGAAAAATGAATATGGAACTAACTTATTTTTCTCACTAATATAGAAGAAACAATCTGCAAATTACCAAATTTAGCAAATCTGTTAGCGAGAGGGAGGAAAAAAAATTAAAACCAAGAATACCGCAAGCACTAACTGTAGCTTAAGCGTTGATTTTTGCTAAGTTTAATTTAAGGTATTTACGATGCTACTTCAAAGCATATTTTGTAAGAATTACAAAAGATAAAGACCTTGCCATAAGCTTCCTATTACTTCAGTTTGGCTATAAAGTGGTCTGGGGCTGCCAGATTTAACGTGAAAACCAAACAGTTTGGCATCGAAATCAGATTAGACGTGATCAAAAATGAAAATATGTCCTGGTTAAATTCATTTAAAATATGTAATAGCTCTCAGGAAATACCTTTCAGATTAAAATTAATACTGTAAAATAATGTTGAAATAGATATAGACGTCAGTAAATGCTTTTAGCTGAGTGCTAGAAACATCCTCAGGGCTGTCCAGAGCTGGGAGGCTGGATGGCTCTCTGCCTAGCAGAAGAGAATACGAGTGGGAACTACAACTGGGAATAAGAAAGCAAGCAAGCGTGGAAAGCTGGTATGAAAATCATTTTAGAGCCCCGATGCCAGCCAAAATGGTAAGATGTTAAAGTCTCACCATCCCATCTCCCTACATCATTGGAAGGTAATATTTGTCTCAGCATCTGATGCTACGCTATGTCAGCAGAGACCAAAAAATAAGAGCTGCTCTATCACATTCATCTTACCCAACTTTCCACATAAGGACCACAGGCCACTCCTGCCTGTTTCTGAAGGGAGGATTCACAAGCCCACTTGGAGAGCCTATACCTGGCTGGTTAAGGTTCACACCTCACGCTGCATGGAATTTCTTCACTCAGGACACTAGACTCCTTGCCTTTGAACTCAAGACGCCTCCATGAGCACCAGCCAGTGACTCATCCTCAGGAGAGGCCTGGCAGTGCTGAAACGCAGGGCTGGATCCTGTTCCCCCACAGCCCGGCGGCCTTGCGGCTCCTCTGAGGATCTAACAAGTGAGGATATGAGAAACGAGAACACAGCTGGAGTGTCAAGGTCCAGTCTTTCCTGTGGGTTGGAAACAGGATCTAAATGATGGACTTCGGCATTGGAAATGTGAGCCCAGCTGATGAGGGCAGCGCCGAGGAGCTGGGCCTGGCCCTCAGGGTGATGCACACACACGGCAACGACAGGCTTCGTGTGGACTCATGGGCCGAATGCTACATGTGCCAGAAGTGGGGGCAGTGGCAGGATTCCCAAGCCAAGTATTCGCTGCATTTGGGTGATGGAGCTGCAGAACCAACGTGGAGTTTTACAGTGTGTGGACCGTGATACTTGAACATTATTTAGGCATGAACGTGGCCATTTTTTGTGGCCTATTTCAAGCCTACTGAGATGCTTGGTTTGTCAAAGGCTTTGAAAAGAGCCTGAGTCACCCAGGTCCCCCCTCTGTTTTCTGAGCGTAAGCGGCAGAGCTGGGTTCCAGGGGCAGCTCCGAGCCTGTCCACCTGGCCCTGCAGGGCTCCTCTCTCACACGGGGCACAATTTTCTTCTCTCACCAAATGACTGGGATGAGAAATATGGGAATGCTGGTTACAATACAGGTCATGGGACTTTCCTGTGGCTTCTTTTCCATGGGTAGGTATTGTGTCCGTCTTTTTTCTATGTCTGTTTCATTTCAACTAAAGAGCCAGAATGGCTCAGAATGGAGCTCTGGAGACAGGTGGCGTGGCTTTACCTCTGCTTCTGTCGCTTACGGTCTGTGGGACTTTAAACAATTTACTTGTCTCTGTGTTGCTGCAAGGCCTAACTGTGATAACACTCATAAAAACTTGTAATGGTGCCTAGTCTGAAGCAGATGCTGAATTTTTATTGGCTATCAACATCATCATCACTATTAAATAAGTAACAACTAACACAGATGGAATGACTATTGAGAAAAGCCAACTCATGTTCACTTGTGGATGTTTAGTAATTCAGATTTCTCCAGGTAAATCTTGCTTGTATCCTTTTTTTTTTTTTGCGGTACGTGGGCCTCTCACTGTTGTGGCCTCTCCCGTTGCGGAGCACAGGCTCCGGACGCGCAGGCTCAGCGGCCATGGGTCACGGGCCCAGCTGCTCCGCGGCACGTGGGATCTTCCTGGACCGGGGCACGAACCCGTGTCCCCTGCATCGGCAGGCGGACTCCCATCCACTGCGCCACCAGGGAAGCCCCTTGTATCCTTTTTTTGGTCATTATCATCTCACTGGGTCAATAAACTTGTTTGGAGGAAGGATGGGCCCTGTAAGAGGTCTCCTACAGATGACATACATAATATATACAAAAATGTGGTGCCTCAAGGTAGGGTAGTCACACAGAATTCCATTCTGGGGGTACCGTTGTCTTCACGTGACTCCAGTCACAAAAAGGAGGTTGCAGTTCAGGGACAGGGTTTTGCAGGAAGAGGAGCGCAAGAACAGGACTTGTTCCTTGCCTGGTCATGACCTGAAGCAGGTAGTCTGGAGTCAGCTACGCCTCTGTGAGGAGCCGGCAGGGGGCAGGGGGCCACGCGGTGGGAAGAGTGCCCAGGGGTCATGTTGGCAGGACCTGCTGTCTATTCACTCACTCAGCGATCCTGCCCTCAGAGGGCTTCCAATCAACTCAGAGACAGCAAGTCTGCTTAGAAACAGGAAACCAGAGACCGACTCAGGACCCACCCATGGAATGAGAGGAGCCCCAGCCCTACATTCTAGGCAGCACGTACGGGATTTATTTTCTCTTTGTTTTCTGCTTTTTAATCAAAGCCGTAAGGCTGAAAGTGCACGAATTCTGAGGCCTGCACTAGGGAGCGATGTGGATTGGATCTGAAGTGCTGTGAGCTTCTAGAATGCTAGACACACTCATATTCTGTTTGTAGGTGATCTGTGCAGTCGCTGTTACTAGTAAAGAAAATAAAAAACTGACAGCTGTTGAGAGCCTCCACCAGCACTACCCACATTCCACTCTCCGGTGGCTTAAAATAAGGCTCAGGGCACATTGTTTTCTTCACTTATGACTGAAATACCCTGTGCCTCCCCAGGAACCTGGGCACATGTGTTCCCGCTGGTTCCAGGTTGATGGCCGTCCTGCTTGGCTTTGGGGGGTATTAAGGTGACAATTCAGGAGGTGCTTTTCGGAGGCAATTTGGCTTCCTTGCTTTCACCGTTGTCAGTAACGATGCAGGAATACTCCGGGCTGCGTGCTCTGAATGTGGCTGGATGTCTTTCTGGGGCTTTCCTAACCCCAGGTAAACACGCACAATTGCATCAGTTTTCTCCAGCTGTGAGCTCCGCAAAGCAACCCTCCCAGCAGCCCAGGCCTGAGAGTTCAAAAGGCAGACGCTCCATCATACACCTGGCCCCCCGTACCAAGGCTGGCCTGATGCTCTGGGGCTGACTGCTGGTTAGAATGGTGAGGGCAGTACTTCAAAACCTGTCTAAACATCCTTTGTCTACCAATATTAAACCATTAAAAAAATTGTGGTGAAATCTACATAACACAGAATTTCCTAACAACCATTTTTAAGTGTAGAGCTCAGTGGCATTAAGTATGATGAAATAAAATTTATATTTTAAGGCAAGACAAGAAAAAAATTAAACATAAAATTCTCTCTCTGTGTTTGTTTGCGCCTTCTCCCTCCCTAATGTGCAACGTGCATCTCTCATACACATTAATCAGAGCTCCTCAAAGATGGGAAGACCTGCTCAACAGTAAATATCAATTTTTTTTTCTTTCTTCTCACGGTAGCAAATGTAACTTAAAAGCATTGTGTGCTTTCCCAGCTCCGTAGGGGGTCATGGCGACTTGCTGCTCGCTTTGCCCGTGCCTACTTGGACTACGTATCCTTGGTGAACTTTATGTAATATATCAGGATGTCACTTTGATGGACAATCCTTTGTCTCAAAAACGTATATGTCTGCGCCTTTGACTTCTAACAGGTGGAACAGCTCTCAGAGCTTTCTGAGAATCTGCTTCCCAGGTTATAATCCTCAGTTTGGCTCGAATAAAATTCCCTTTTTTCTTCTTAACTTGATAAGTTTTCATCAACAAGTACATTCACATTGTGGGCACCCATCACCACCATCCATTTCTAGAACTTTTTCATCTTCCTAAACTGAAACGCTGGCACCCATTACACACTATCCTCATTCTTTCCTCTCCCCAGCTCCTGCTCACCATTAGTTTACTTGTGTATCTATGAATTCGACGACCCTAGGTACCTCACAGAGGTAGAATCATACAATACTTGTGATTTTCTGTCTGGCTTAGTTCACTTGGCATAATGGCCTCAAGGTTTATCCGTGCTGTAGCAGGTGCCAGACGGTCCTTCCTCTTTTAAGGCCGAATACTATTCCATTGTATGGACACACCAGATTTTGTTTGTCCATTCATCTGTTGATGGACATTTGGATTGTTTCCACCTTTTGGTTATTGTGACTAATGCTGCTATGAATGAGGGTGTATAAACATCTGTTCAAGTCCCTGCTTTCAATTCTTTG
Organism: Phocoena phocoena; assembly: GCF_963924675.1. Classification (NCBI taxonomy): domain Eukaryota; kingdom Metazoa; phylum Chordata; class Mammalia; order Artiodactyla; family Phocoenidae; genus Phocoena; species Phocoena phocoena. The sequence goes on along the minus strand of NC_089231.1, from coordinate 59,599,505 downwards.
TGGTATATACGTAGAAAGACATTTTTGTCAATAAAAACAGTAAGGCTGCATCTCTGGGTCCCGGTTCAGTATGCTTCTCCTTTCATGCATATTTAAAAAGGGATTGCATGTGGCCAGAGAAATAAATTTCACAAGCTGTGTTTTGCCAAATCACGAAATTAACTTGGGAGAGACTTGTGGGCTAATCCATTCTCTTCCAGGGAGTCCCTCAAGCTGTCATAATCAACAATAATTTAGAATCCAAAAATCTACTTTAATTTGTCTTTCTATAACCAACTTAGTTTCTCTCTTAGCTTATGGATCTCTCATTATGGCTATTTCCTTTTCCTTAGCTTAACAAGATTTGTTATTTGTTCAGAGCTCCAGCTTAATTGTTGCAGGTTCTTCACATACTATCATTAAAATTAGCAGTGTCACAGTGAAAGGGGAATGATTGCTGAGTGCCCTGAGTTTAAACTAAAAAACGCTGAGGCTAATGCACTAGTCAGGATAGTAATTAAAAGATATTTTAAGAATCCAAAATTTTATAAGTCATAGAACACGTGGTATTAAAATAATTGTCGGTGATGCCCTCTGATGCTCTGTGTTAGGAAAAGAACCTGAACAGCAGTGAAGAGTGTTGCGCTGTACGTCATCAGGTCTATAATTCTGACCTTTGAAACTGTGAACTTGTTAACAAAGCTCATTAATCAACCACATTCTTCCTAGAGTCGGTTTCTCTGTTCATATAGTGAATCGTCGTTCTAACTCTGCGACTTACAACTTCAGTTAAATTTTGTTGTCGTTGTTGTTCTTTATATCAGTGTAGATCACAAAAGTAAAAATGTATGCAGAATGAGAATGAACCATTTATTTATGTTGCTTTCCTTCGTTAAAATACCGTCAGCAGCTCTGTGCTTGGAAGGCTTCCCTGGAGACTTATCACTACCAACCTGGGTATCAGCCGTGGATGGCAGGGGCTCAGGATGGGGTGACAGACAGAGCCTGGACCTCACGCTGACACAATGATGGGCATGTCACCACGTGAGGGGCGTTCAATAAACCAGACTTGATCTAGAGTTACACAAGGTTTACAGAATCAGGCTGGCACCCCAAAGTTCCAGGTTAAAAAAATAGCCATTTTAGAACTTAGGGAGGAGTTTCTGGGTGAGTCAGAGGCTGTCTAGAGATCCAAATGGATGGGCCATTTAAGTCCAGGCACCAGCACAGCAATTAGGGCAGTAGGAAATTAAATTGCTCTGGAAGTGAAGGCCGTAGAGCTCAGGCATTGAGCACTTTCCTGCCAGGGAATGCAAGTGGGTGTTCCTGGCCCCAGAGCGAGTGTGGCACAGCCGTGGAGTGGCTCTGAGGCTCCTGGGGGCTCCTTGGAAAGTGCTAGATGCCCGCTGAGCAGAGGGGGCGGGGCTGCAGGGTCCGGTCTCTGGATGTGCTGTGAAGGCTCCAGGATTCGCTGCAGCCGAAGGCAGCAGAAGAGTCTCATCACTGCAGTCTGATGTCAAGACCAAGTGGGGTCTTGGATTGGACACTGGCACAGCTCCAAAACTTCAGGGCACCAGAGATTATTTAAATTTGGATTCTCCTTCTTAAAGACAGGCTGTAAAGATGTATGTGTATTGGGGTGGGAGGTAAAGGGTATACAGGGAAATACACTACCGTTTTATTCTCAGATGATGGCAGATACATAAGTCCTACTGCTTCTCAAACTCAGCATAACAAAATCAACAGCCGTGGTGCTAGCAGGGAGCCTGTTCTCACAGGATCCCCAGGTTTTCTGGCTCTCTTACCTCGGCTGGGCTATGCAGCGGGAGAACCCATAGCCCCCCGGGCTCTGACTTGGTCAGCTGGGCACAGTCCATCAGGAGGCCGCCTTAGGAAGGAGGGCCTGGTTTCCCTCCCGAGACCCCATCCACCATGATAAGCATGGTCAAGGGTGAAACCGAACAGGACCCTGGGCACAAAAGCCTTTCTGTGTCCCCTATTTCTTGATTATAGGAAATAGGCTTTATTCAGCCCCCATGACCTTCCTTGAGTTCCAAGGGGCAGTTCAAACAGCTGCTAATCAGGGAAGGGAGGGGATGCAGCGACAAGGGAGGAGCAGTCAGGAAACAATAGTGCAGCCTTGGGGCAGGGTCCTGGTTCCAGCAAGGGAAACACAACATCTCTGAGCTCTTTTGCAGATACTGAAACCCCCACCAGGTGGGAGAAGTTAACGGTGTACTATCCACAAGCACTAGACCCCAGACGGGTTGGAACCAGAAGGTTGATGATGCTGACTCCTATCTCCCCACTAACCAATCTGGAGCATGTCCACGAGCTGACCATGCCCTCTTCGAACCACTACTATAAAACTCCTCACTACCCCCTCCAAGCTGGGACACACAGTTCTGAGGGTACTAGCCTGCTGTGGCCCCCTTTGCCTGGCAAAGCAATAAAGCTTTTCTTTTCTACTTCAACCAAAACTCTGTCTCCAAGATTTAATTCGGTGTTGGGTACAGAGGCCGGATTCAACCTCAGGGGCAGCCTAGGGCTCTCTCATGCTAGGGAAACTGTTTCAAAAGACCAGGAAGATGATTAGAATAGAAATAGAATTTTAAATTTAATGTTAATTTTCTGAGTGAAAGCGCTCTAACAGATGTTACGATCTGAGGCTCCTCTAGATTCCAAAGTTTCCCGACCTGGATTACAGAGCGATAAAGAAGTCAACAGTGATTCTGAGCACGGAAAGATGGGATGGGCTCTTGTCATAAACCGGAGGCACACTATCCAAACCACCTGTCGGCATCACGGACAACATAAACAAAGCTTAAATTTCATGTATTTCCAAGTAGGAACCATTTATTCATCGGTTTGAGGGCATCTCAGGTACTGAAGACGTGGGCAAGGGAAGAGTCTATTGTCTTTTTCTGGCATAACATCATCTATAGCCAGAAACATGTAAGGGAATTTTAAAATGGGGTTATTTTCATGTCTCCTGCTTGGTTTATCTTAAAATGAATTAGGAATCACCAGCTGGCAACTGGATGCCCATTTTATCTGGCCAACAAAGCATTAAAAAATGGTTAGTTGCCAGTGTTAAAAAAATTTAGAATACTTAACAAAAGAAATCAAGATTTCTCACTTTCCCAGGGGTGGGAGGGGACAGTAATATCTGTGACATAGTGGCACACCTAATGGGCCTGAGTATCCCAACCTTCTCCAGACACGCTCTTCACCAGGCCCCCCCGAGTCAGCCCTCCTGGGCCTCCTTGTAGGCAGTTCTGATGGAGACCTTAATCTAGACCTCCTGTGACTTTAAGACCAGAACCCTGAGTCAATCCTACCTGGATAAATTATAAAAGAAAAACCTTGACAATTGTAACTATGAAACTATACAGCTGACAGATGTATACAATTAAGCCATTCTCCATGCAGACACCCTCATGCATGTCCAGTGTCCCCTAAGGGGACGATACCACTCCCAGATGACAGCCACCGAGTGAAGAATTTCAGTTAATGCTATGTCCCACTTTGTTCCCACCATCTTAATGTATTTCTGGGATTTTCCTCCTTCCCTTTTAAGTAAAGGTAAGAACCATTCCCAGGAATTAGGCAGTAATTTGCTTTGTGGAGAGGCCAATTCTTCCACAACTGACTTCTGACTCCAAACCCACAACCCAGGCTTTTAGATAAATCAGGGAAAAGGATTAAGGACATTTTGATAGCTCCGGATAACTCCACACCTACATTAAGCTGTTCAGGAAATGGCTTTTCCGTGATTTTGTTTCTATTAATGTTTTCCTTCTGACAGAAGGCCAGTGAGCCAATGTTTACCATAAATTCTCATCAAGCACACTTGGAGGAACAATGCTGTGCAAGGATGCAGTGGGAGCGCTGTTAGCAGCTGAAGGGCTGGAGATGAGAAGACCCACATGAATCACCAAGATGTAAGTCTGAGCACTTGCATTGTGAACCCACTGAAATGAAGACCTGAAAAACTGGATATTTTAATTTATTTAGGGCAGATGCTCATTGTATAGAGAAAACTTCATCCTGAGGCTCTTATTCTTTTTTTGAATAGAATAATTTCTATCTCGATTGATGTTGCTTGTGAAAAATATGCAAGGCAGTACACTATTATAAAAAATGTTTCAAAGGTGGTTTGGAAATAAGTGATAATTTAAGTAAATGACAGATATGAGCCCATTTTTCTTTTAATGAAGCCAGATCTGAATTTAAATATATTCCTATTCATTTAAATGATTTTAATATATCAAATAAAAAACTTAAATAATTGTTATTCAGACCTTTAAAAATCATACTATTCAAAAGAGGGAATCTGTCCACCAGAAAACCTACAGTACAGAAAAATTAATAAAGCATCTTATATTATAAAACTTATATATCCCTAATAATAAAAAGCCACAGCGATTCAAAGTCCAGGGTAGTACTGAAGGGCTTGCATGAAAGGAGTGCTTTTTGTCTTTAAATACTAAATATACTCCATGTCTACTAGGCGCAAAGACTGTGCTGGGGTGTCAGAGATAATTCGAAAGGATCACATCACAGCCTGTAACATGTTAGAATCTAACAGAAGAGGCAGATGGTACCCGAATAATTCAGGAGGCTGGATGCATGGAAGGTGCAGCCTGAGCGCTGTGATGAGGTGAGTCAGGGAAGAAACACATCCCAGGTCCACCCTGGAATTCTGCTATCGGGTTACTGGTGCTCCTCGGTTTTCATGCTCTGGGTGTTTCCTACCCTACAAACTAGAACGTGAGGTCATGTCAACATGAATGAGACAGACACCCTCTACAACATGAAGAGCCTGCCTGGGACAGAGCTGGGGACATCAGCACAGCATCTGGGGACAGCAACCACGGAGAACCATCAATCTCAGTGGTAGATATGTAACCCCCTCTGAGCCCCTTATAGGTACCGTTAGACTTGAACTTCAGAGGGATGATACAGTGAAAGAACACGTTTTAATAAGCTGTGCTAACGGATACAGGATACAAACGAGCTGTACTGGAAAGTTACAGGTCATTCCAATAGGAATCAGGAGGACAGCTGTGCCCTGAGATGGCTGGAGAGAGCCCAGCTCAGTGTGTGCAGCCTCAGGTCTGGTCACATGGCAAGAGGGTCCACACCTCTTGAGAGGTGCTAGAGCAGGCTCGGGGAGTCCCTATAGATGCAGGATGCTCTTCAGGACCTGGGAAAGACTGATGCTGCCCTCTGTTCTGACCCGGGAGGCAGACCACCGGCCCCAGCCCGGGCCTGGGTCTGACAGGTTCGGGTACCGAAAGAATCTGCACTGAGTGCCAAGGCCATGCTTACTCAGATGAACTTGGGGCTTAGCAGGAAGTCTGCGAGGGAGGTGGTATCGGTGCCCCAGCACTTGGCTTCCTTCTGCGTAGGGAGTAAAACCCTCAGATGGAGCAGGGGCCTCTGCACAAGGAACACCGCTGGGCCAGTTTGGCCCAAGAGCGCTTCCTTCGCGCTTTCAGCTCTAGCATGTCTGCCCAGGCCTGGCTTCAGGCTGCGGGGACTGTGAGTTGTCCTCCTCCGGGCGGCTGTGCTCCCAGCCACCTTCACAACTAAGACCCATGCTCTCCACGTGGACTCCGCACGGAGAGGCGGACCCCCTCCAAAGGAGAATCAGCTCCCGGTCCCGGCTGGCCTCTGAGGGCGGAAACAAAGCCTTTAAGGTGGGCAATGGACCTGAGACTAGCCTCAGCTACAGCTCCCAGGCAAAGCAGCATAGCATGTGTACTGATAGCTAATATTCATTGGGGCCAGCACTGTAATGGTCGTCACTCATTTCCTCCTCCTAACACTCACGGGAAAGTCCTATTATGATGCCTTCAGGGCATTTTACTGGGGAAGCTGGGGGACGGAAAGCCAGCCACGTGCCAGGGTCACACAGCTCAGCAGAGCCCGTGTCAGCCTCTGTCTCCAGGGGCCGCTGCCCAGTCCACAGCCCCCTGAATCTACGGCTCGTCTCTGAGGAGGAAGGAGAGAAGCTCGCTTGCTGAAGGCTTACCATAAAACTCAACCAAGTTCTCTCACTCACTAAACCAGACGAGGACACAGCATCCTCACTGCTGCGAATTATCAGAAGTAAACCACCCGCTCCAAGAATGCCATGGAACACATGTATTCGAAAGGATTTACAAAACGCTTCTGTAAAGGAGGAAGAGGAAAACGCTTTCATTTAGCTATTCTCCAACGATAGCTCAAACAGGAGATTAAAACAGGCTGGCAGTCTGAAATATCTGTAGACTTCCAGCAGGAGTAAACAGCAACAAGCCGACGACTAGTTGGTGTTTCCAGCTACTGGTTAGCAAGAGCAGCTGAGGCTTACAGAGTGAGAGGCACCTCTGAGCTTTACTGCTGTGACCAGTGGGGTGGCAACATTCAGACACTTCTGGATTGACCCCAGGCTCTGCCGCGTATACCCACGGGACCTTGAACAGCTTTCTGAACTTCTGGGCTATCATTTATCAAGCACCAGCTATGTCCATACTTGATTTCCATACTTCCCCCGCACACATTATCATCAGCATCATTATCGTCAAGTTTCACATTTGCAGACTGAGTTCAGAGAGGTTAAGCGACTTCCCTGAATCTATGCTGCCCCCAGGTAGGAGCTGGGGTGTGAACTCAGGTCTGTGAGATGCTAAAGCCTGCTGGCTGCCCTTATCATTCTCTGACCCCCTCCTCCTATAAACTAAAAAAACTGGCGCCTATATTCCCCACCTTCCTTTTAAAATCTTCTTTATAAAGAGGGACCAAAGAGCCCCGAATAGAACAGTTAAATAAACCATGAGATTGAGTCCAGAAATAGTCAGAATGTGGCAGCTATTAGAGTAACCGTATGAAGTCCAGGTTAGAAGAGCCCTTAAATAGGTCAATTTAATTTACCGCTGAACAAGGAGCCCACTCAGTTATCACCTAGGAAACTGAAGGACACTAGCTGATTGATTGATTAGGAGGGCATTTCCGGACCTACTTGTGAACACATGTATCCTGTTTCACATATGCCAAAAGCATGTGCTCGAGTAGAAAAGTCTCAGCAACTGAGTGTTATTTACACAGCTACATATCAAGTACACATATTCTAAATAACCAAAAAGACATGTCTAGACGTGACTTTCTCAATGCACTTTCAGAAAATGTGATTTTGAAGTAGGACTTCGAATAAAGCATCCAGACTTAAGGCATTTTTCACATGTAACTCACACTTAACTGCAGTGGAAAAAATTTTCCCATGTCAAGTGTCAACAGCTCTAGTGGGGGAACTATAGTTAATGTCGACTTACCTCCACTCACATGCTGTAGGCGTCTCTTTGAAAAGAGGGCTTTCATCAGACTTTTTCCCTTATCTTTTCTGTTTCATGTTTCCAGATACTCTTCCTATGTTATTGAACTTTTTTATCTTGGTAGTTCCAGTGTTTTTAAAATATAACAGAAAGGTGCTAAATATTTAATGATATAGGCTGCTTTTGCAAAATGTACATCTGTTAAAATGCTTTATGGGAAGGAGATAGAGGTATGGTGCTGGAGGATGAAAGTAGTCACATTTACCTATAACAGGTGTTCATGAAGTAGAGTAACTAACATTTGCTATTTTCAGCAAGAATGTGTTTCTCTTTAATGATTTCCATTTAGTCACAACTTCTGTAATTTCTATTTACCACAATGACCGAGACAGAAGTATTACTGTAATTGATACAAATGTTCTCAAATTTCTAAAAGATCTATAGCAATTTTAGAAACAATAGTAAATATAATTAATCAGGGTAAAATAGATGGCGCTGGTATACTAAATTCTGTCAAACATGTTATTGAGATAAATTATTCCTTACGAAAAATGTTGAAAATGCAGGCATTTTCATTTATACAAATAAATTTAATTATACAGGGATGAAAATGATAAAAACTAAGTATCTGCTACTCAACTTATTTTATATTAATTTTGAGAGTGTGTTGTCATGTAACTGCATGAAACTTATTTCATAGCTATTCATCTCAACACCCTTTCTTAACATCTGCTGCGTCAAAACACTGCACCCTCAGAAGAACACATACTTCTGGGAAGGGGAAAGTAATAAGAAATTGCTTTCTTAAAGAATAAGATAAAAATACACGGAAAGGTTTTGTAAAAGGTTTTAAGGAAAAGCAGGTCTTGTATTGTATTAGTCTAGGCAAGGCTTGAATGTATTAATATTCACAAACAGGTAACAACTAGTCTAATTTGTGATAGGTTTGTAAAACATTATAGCCAAATAAGACTGAAGGTCATCTCAGTTTTCAGTCATTATGGCCTAGGTGTGAAAGGATTCCATGAGTTAGTATGAGTTGAACAGATTTTACAGGTTCTATTCCAGCAACTAATTTTTAGAGAAGGCTGAGCCTTCAGACGCCCACATGATTTTAGTTAAGCTAATAACTGGCAATGTCCCCCAGTGAAATTTGCTGTCCCTCCTCCAAAGAGCTCAGGCCCACGTGGCCTGGCATGCTGACCCACCCAGACGGTCACTACTGACTTTTCCCCAGCAAGACAGACTTCCAATTGTATTTCCAGAAGTACTGGTGCATTTGCTTCACCCACACTTTCTCTTGGGCCCAGGATGTCCTTATGACCCATGGCATGTGCTCGCATTGGCGACCCAGAGTCTGGCCCGGGTAGGAGTGGGCCTGCAAGTTTGATTAGCACAGGCTCGAACAAGCAAACACGACTAGCACTACACTGAAAGCCAGCTCTTTCCTGCCCACCCTCCTTCTCTCATTGCATCTCCCCACTACTCGCCTTTTAACTGAGTGCCTCCTGTGTGACAACGGGAAACGCGTGGCTAAAAGATGAACCCCTCACCGGCCAACACACGGAGACCTGAATCTGCTGCACAAAGCAAGCTTTGGAGAAGCAACTGTGTATGTTTACAGCGTGAGATAGAGTAAGGAGCCCCCACCGCACTTGCAGGACAGCAACTGCATAGTCGTGTCACCATTGGCTGCCGCGTAACAGAAAACCGGAGAGTTTGGGGGGGACTTCAGAGATCGGGGAGTGCAATTTGCTCAACTTAAAGATGAAGGAACTAAGGCCCAGAGGAAGTCAGAATCACAAAATTAGTTAAAACACAGGTCTAGGAATTCCAAATCTAAACTCCCTGTTGCTAACCAAACAGTGTAGCTTGTTATGTATCAATAACTCTCCAGCCACTTATTCATGATTACTATCATATTTTAACGGTTCTGTTTAAAAATACAACTTTTAAAATTTAGACTCAAATTTTGGGAGAAAACCCTGAACAATTAGAAGGTTTTGGAATTTCTATTAAATAGGACAGTTTGGACCACGTGACTGTTCAGGTCAAAATCTTACAAGTTTTGTACTTAGAGGCATAGTATATTGGCAAATTTGCCTTACAAGGGAGCATATTCTATATTTCAGGAAAAGCAAATACACAAGTGGCACATGCTGTGAAAATAACCCTTTTAAGGTTATTATCTAGTAAATAATCATGTAAATTTGATATGAGTTTTTGGAATTTAGTCTAAAGTTGTATCAAGGCCATATGTTACCATGGGCAGTTTCTTCAAATGCATAATTTATAACACAACCTCCATGACTGCCTGAGAGTCCAAGGTGGAATAATGAATTAATCCTGCAGAAACAGAGCCTTGGAGGGTGAATTAACATTTAGCTAAGGTCACGAGGGCAACTGGATTTGTAGTTTCAGGCTATTCCTCACAGAGAACTTGCCAGATGACACAAAAATCCAACACATTCCCACAGCTAAAAATCAACTCTCCAAAATGTTTAGCTTGAATATCCAGGCGTACAAGGGCCTAGTGCTGCTTAGAATTTATACCGGATCATATTAAAAAAAAAAAAAAAGTACCAACCACTGGTACTACAGCTAAGCTTTCTACATAAACACCAAGGTGGGGAGAGAAAAAGCACATCCAGGAAAAAGTGTATGAGAGATGACGGAGAAGAAGAAGGAAGAAAAGAGACAGAGATGTGAAGGGAGAAAGAAATAAAGGGACTGACAGCTAGAGAAGCAGAGAAGGGTAAAGAAAAGAGAGCTAGAGAGATGAGAAATGAAAAAGGAGGAGGAAGCTCCCAGCTATAAGATAAACAAGTCCTGGGGATGGGACATGCAGCTCAGGGACTACAGTTAATATCACTATACTAGTAACACTATATATACACCACACTATAGCGCTGTATATTTGAACGTTGCTAAGAGAGGAGATCGTGAGAGTTCTCAACACAAGAAAAAAGATTTAAAAAATGGAGAGAAATTAAACGATGTGTGAGCAAAGAGAAAGGAAGAGAGGATGGATGACAAGTGGGAAGGAGTAGCTGAAATGATGGGGACCAATTAGTCACATATGAGCTGGGACAGAGCAGCTGTTTGTCCTAAGGCCTAACTAGACCAGTTACCAGAAAACAAAGGAAGAAGCCAGGAAAGATGTATATGTATGTATACACATTTGGATATTAACTCCCCCCTTAAATATTGCTGTGACCCAAGGGTTTACCTTCATCCCTGACCTCCTTCTGACTCGACAGTAGCTCTAAGTGCCCTTGTCCCAGCCCCAGCTTCAGCCGGACGTATGTGGATGGATGACTCTGACTGTGGAAAGTACTCTTCCTGGCCCACACCAGCATATCTGACTGCTCAGTGGTCATGTCTACTCCACGTTACAGGAAGAGTGAACTTAAAAAGTGCAGCGCTGAGCTCCCCGTCTTCACGCCCCACGTGTCCCACCTCCTACACATTCCACATCTGGGGAGTGGCGATACCCCCACCAACTGCCACGGCAGCAAGGAGGTTCTTTCTATTTTGCGCCATCTCCCTCAGATCGGCCTGGAAACGGCTACTACAACGTAGCTCCTTATGCTTCTGAAGTTGCTGGTCTTCCTAACTCCAGCCTTCTTCTCTCCTTGCTGGCCTCAACCCTAACATCAGAGTGATCTTTCTGAGAGCAAAAGCACGTCACATTACTACCTGCTTAAATGCCACCAGTGGTTTTTACGACCAGGTCCAGCTCCTTAGATGACCAGACAAGACCTCCAAGACCTGGTTTTGCCGACGCCTCTGTCGTAACCTTACTCACACTCCATCATTTTTAAAAATCTTTTCTTTAACTGGAAGTCTAGTTGATGTACAATGCTGTGCTAGTTTCAGGTGTACAGCACAGTGATTCGATTATACATGTATACACATATTCTTTCTCATGTTCTTTTCCATTATGGTTTATCACAGGATATTGAATACAGTTCCCTGTGCTACACATAGGACCCTGTTGTTTATAATTGTTTTTAAACTACATAAAAAAGGGACAATCTGTCTTTTCACTTCTTGCTGTCTATATTTTATGTTGATCATTTCTATATAAACTGAACATTGTATTCTTAAGCAAGTTTTCACTCATTTCCACAAGACAAAAGACACTGCCTATTTTTCACGTATTAGAGGTGAAGATTGCTTATTATAGCCATATCTGTTGGCAACCTTATAACATCCTTATAACAACCAACATGCTACAATTCTTGTTCTTATGTGTCCATGCCCTGCGTTGCTGTCCAGCTGCTTTCTGAGAGTCCCTTTCTCATGGGATATTAACATGGTGCCCGCACATAACATGGGCCCAGTAAATTCTGTCATCGCCATAATCTTCAATATAATGAGAAGGAAAAGTCTTTTTTCTCATATCCTCAAGACCTAGTCTGTTGCTAGTAAATACTAAATATTTGCTGGTGAATAAATGATTTTACTCCTTCTGCCAAGTTTTATGTACCAACTTGTGGGAAGACACATGATCCTTATGTTGACCCGGCATGAGAAACTGCAAATTTACCCAAAATCTTAGCCATGTACCCTAAATTTTGTCCCATAACCTTGAATGCTTTATGATGCAAAATAGGAACAACCAGAGCCACAGATGTATCTCGGTCATCAAAGCCAAATGAGTCACTGAGTATTTTCACACACAAGAAGCCTCTTGGCAAACAGCGGGCCAAGAAGCATATGGGTGGCAACGGCCGGGAGCTCACCTTTTCTTCATGACCAACACGACTCCAAGAAATATAATCACGAACAGCAAGATGCCAGCGATGACTCCTGCGATCTTGACTGTGTGGTCTGTTTGTTTCTCGGGTTCTGGGACTGGTTTCGGAGTGGCAGCTCCTGAAGGGGAGAGGAAACGAGAAAGAAGACACGGTGGGTAAGGGAGAATAAAAATGTTAGCTTTTTAAAACTTTGCTGCATTTAACAGAGTCATAAGACTTATCAGAGTTAGCAGGCAGACGAGCCTTGATTTTTTTTCAACGGCTTTCACAGGCACTGAAAGGAATGTAATTGTTTGCATTGTTCTTCCCTATTTCACTAAACCCCAACACAAGTTGGAAAGCACACCCACGCCTGACCCTTTTATAAGAGACTCTTCTCAAACACAGTTTTTAAAATATTTTTATTATCTCTCTGGGCTCCCTGATCTTTCTGCCTTTTAGAAACTTGCTACCAACACAATAGACATCCTCAGCCTTTATCCAAAGTTGATTTGCTGGAACATTTCCCCCAATTATTTTTCATAAATGAAGCAGTAATTCCATAACAATATTAGCCCAAACACCTGGAGAAGAGAGATAAGCTCACTTACTGTGCATTTTACCAGCAATTGTTTTTTTAACACAATAGAGATTTTTCTCCCCCTTGCCTTTGAAAATCTAAATCTAGGTCACATCTGGTAGGCAAAAGACTCCTTCTAAGCAACTTATTCACAAAGTGGGCAGCGGACGATGATCACACTACTGGCACCCACATTTCGTATCTGTTTAAATGAGATAACCAGGGCCTTCCAGTGGCCGCTGTCTTAGCTCTCCTGCTTTCCCAGTTTCAAAACACTATCTGTCCTGTTTACAGTATAATGTGATGGAATGTCAAGTCTGTGTCTGATGAAATATCCATTTCCTCTGCTAAATGAGTTCAGGATGAAAAATATTAGGAGTGAAATGTTCAATTCACTAAACGGAATCCACTTTTGAAGGGCTTCTCCCTTTTTAATCAGAGCACGACAGTCCTTGGCATCTGAGCCATCACGTCCCCTCCCTAGGGAGACGGGTCATTGGGAAAGCAAGAATTTTATGCCCAAATTTCTCATGTTAGAATTTTCTTCTTGCTTTTGTTGGTAAAAATGAAATCAACACTGGCTATGGTACCAGCCCTTTCTACTCTTCCACTGGGTTTTGCATTCATGCTTCATCTGATTCTTGAAAAACTTAACCATCACTGTCTCCTGTGCACTCCAGGCCGGGCTTAGTCTAAGATGAGTCATCGCAGAGAAGCAGGGTGTCAAGCTGTAACTTTCCATCTGTTTCCACTGGAACATATAAATGTTTCTTTCAAAAGTTATTCATATTAAGATTTTATATGAGACTCTGCACCCTGAACATGGCCGTGGCCATCAGACAGACGGAGCTGGTCAAGATCGGGGAGAAACACAAGGCAGGAGACGGAGGGCCACGATCACCCGAGTTTCCACCCGACGTGTACTTTCCAATCAAAGCAACGGTTGCAAGGAGAGCAGTGGTGATGTGAAAAATCACACCTTATTAAATACAAACCCTGCCGGATATAATGACTCTTTACGGGCCATTTTCATTTCTGACCACTTCAGGAGGATGTTCTGTTATTTTGTTTGAAAGAATATCCCTCAAACAGTTGTCCAAATGAACCCTGAAAATATTTACTGTTTTTTATTATAATAACATCTGAAGTATACCACTACAACAGGCCACTGGAACATACAGCCAAGTGGTAGATTTGGAGGATACTGTTACTTTGAATAAACTGCTAAGAAAAATCTAAAGATTCATTGTGTATGTTTTAAAAGATGAATAAAAGGTGAAAAAAGCCATTCATGTAAAAATAACATATTTCAAATTCACAAAACTGACAAAAAGTCCAATGGTTTTCAATTCTGATTTTTTTTTTATCCAGTTTGAAAACTTAACTTAAAAAAAAAAATCTAATTGGTTTTATTCTTCCAAATGCTGGCACATTGGGGACCATTCCATTTACCTCACTAGGGACAGAATGCAAGTTCTCCAGATATGTTTTCTAAATAAATGATTCTCTAAGTTTTTTGTAACTAAGTTATTCCAGTAAATACAACACTCAGGGAAGAAATGATTTAGAAAAACTGGATTCGGTTTAAAAATTTTAATTTAAAAAATTACAAGGATTCAACTCATACATTGTAAACACTCCATAAGAGAAGAGCGTCCTGTTAATGGTCACATGTTTGCTTCTGTTACCTAAACGACTAGCTACGTTGTGCTTTAGCCTTTTTCCTAAGCTCTGTGAGAAGTGAGGAGTGACCCTACCCATCCTTGGGTCAGGGAAAGAGATCAGCCCTGCGGCCCCTCATTCCCTGCAGGAAGCACATCGCCATGCAGCCAGCGAAGGTCAGGATCATCATTCTTTAGCACCTGCTTTTAACTCATTTCACGTTGCAGGTCAAGAAAATGAAATGTTCAATCTCTGTGGGACACAGGTGCAAGGTAACCATGGCAGCAATCATGCAAAATGGGGGAGCGACTGATAAAACGTGAGGAGGGCTGCCCTGCAGGTCTGTGCGCGACCCTCCCTTTGCCTGAAAGGTACGGCCACCAGCTCACCGTGGTGGGGCCTGGGTGAAGGGGCTCGTTCAGGTGTCTGGGTTTAGGACTACTCTGGGGAAACACAAGTTGGGCTGACATGAGTCACGACCCCGGGAAAATCTCGCTAAGGTGTGTCATTCACTGCAGGTTCCCTCAGGGACACACCATCCCTGCCTTCTCCGTGAGCTCTGCCCTCCATCCCGGCCTGAGATGGACATCCTTCTGTCCTTCCCCCACAGGATGCTCTTCTCTCCCCGTTTCTTGCTTTGGAAACATGTGCTTGTGAGCTGTCAGTCAGCCTCAGACAGAGGATAATTTGGGATTGCAATGATAGCTTGTTTTCCCCCTTTACCCAAATCTACGCCCGTAAGAGTGTCACTTACAAACTGCTTGGCAAGACAGTTGTTATAATATTTCCCCTTCCGTTTTATTTTCTTGCCGGGTATCTCACGGTATAAACTTTTATTCTTTTTTTCTTGGTATAAATTCTAATTCTTCATGGAAAGGTGTTTTTATTCTCTTCTACTGTGCATCCTGCTTAGAGCTTACTGCACGTGTAGCTCCTTTTAAAGAGAATAAATTCAAATGTATGCATTTCACAGTGGGCATTATCTAGGCTTGGACGTATTCACTAAGATGATAAATAAGCTAAACGTTCAGGGGGAAGGAGAATGAACATCATCTCCGCAGATGCCCACGCTGCTGACTCCCAGTGACAGCTCCGGGTGTGTTGTTTTGTTTCGATGACCAAAAAAAGTTTTTTGAAAAAAAGGATGGTATTCCAGTGAGCCTGCATTATTTAAGGTTTCAGATATAATGTCTAACGTGAAAACTCTCAAAAGAAAGGGAGCGATTAGCCAATGCAGTGTTTGGCTGGTTTTCAACTTGGCAGGAAACTGTCCGTCTTGGTCCAGTGTTGGACGTTAAGTTCAGTAACAGCAGCTCTCAGGCTGAGAACTGGATGTACTCAGCCACTGGCTCGAGGGTCTGGGCCCAGTTCTGACCACTGAACGGGCTGCATAAATTTCTCCCGAAGACCCACGGACACCAGCCCAGAAGGACACGGAGGCATCCCTGCTGCCTGGAGTGGCTGAGCCCCCAGGGCAAGGTCTTCCTCTCCTGAGCAAAGGGAAAGCCTTTCCAGACGGAAGGGAGGGGGGCGTGGCTACCCAGAACCTCTGCACGATGGTGACTAGGGCTGGCTGCCCTTGACTGTGGGGGAAATCAGTAATATTCTCCATTTATACATCAAGAGTTTATTGCACACCCAACGATGTGCCGTGTGCTGTTCTAGAAACACAGTAGTGAGCACGTGGGTAAAACAAAAGCCTCTCTCCTTGTGGAAGTTAGATTCCTGTGGGACGCAGACCCAGAGGTAAATGATACTGTGCAGGTTGTCCATCGGTGCTCGTGCTACAGAGAAACCCGTGTTGGGTGGGGATGGCAGGGCAGGGCGGTTGCCGCTGAGCTCCAAGATGCGCTATCAGAGAAGAATTACTGAGAAGTAACATGGGAGCAGAGACCAGAAAGAGGAAGGGGTGTGAGGTATGCTGACACCCAGGGAGGACAGTGGAAAGAAAAAGTTTAAAGCTACAAGACGAGACTGTGAAACACTGAGGTGTGACTGGACTGGATATGCTGGGGAAAGTGGGGGGCACAAAGACAGACTTGGGGGCACCTCAAGAGATCCTGGAAGGACTTTGCTTTTCCTCTGCACGAGATGGGAGCCACGGGGGTATTCGGAGTGGAGGAGGGATGTGATCTGGCTTAGCTTTCAACAGGATCACGTAGGATCACCAGGGTCACTGGTGGCAGTGTTTAGAACAGACCGTCGGGGGTCAACAGTGAAAACGGGTATGTCAGTTACGAGGCTATTGCGATAATCCACACAAGAGATTAGGATGGTCTGGAATAAGATGGCAGTGGAGGTTGTGAGACACGGTCACACTTGAGATCTATTTTGACGGTCCAGCCATCAGTATTTGTCCATGAACTGGATGGAGGGTGTGTTGATACAACAACCAGGTTTCTGGGAGGAGTGACTGGAAAGATGGGGTTACCATGTCCTGGGATGCAGAGGACTTGGAGGGGCAGGTGTGGAAGGGTAGGTGGGGAAATCAGGAATTTGGTTTTGGACAAGTTAGTTTTGAGATACTAGACACCCAAAGGGATCTCAAGTAGGCTGTGGGGCATAAAGGGGAGAGGTCTAGACTTGGGGTGAACATTTGGGGCGCTGCCAGCAAAACGATGGTCTTTAAAGCCATGAGACTCAGGAGGGCACCTGGGAGGTGAAGAGAGAGGGTGCGTCACGAGGAGGGACCAGTAATGGAGACGAAAAGGAATGGCAGATTGAGGGAGCGGGGAGGAGGGAAATCGGTGAGGAGAGGGAGGAAGTCAGTGTGATACAGGCAGAGAGGGAGCATCGCCACGGAGCCAGGGAGGAGTGTGGGATCCAGGGAAGCTCTCTTCCTTAAGACGCGAGAAATTAGGGCATTCTGAATGGTGATGCGCATGGTCCCCGAGAGAGGGAAAAGTTGATGACGCAGGAGGGAAAGGAGATGGCTGCTGGAGCAGTGACCTTGAAGGGGCCGGAAGGGATGGACCTGGAGAGAGTCGTACAGAGAGATAAGGGGGCGAAGGTCTAGGGGAAGAAGGGGGAGGTGGACACCCAGGCTCCTTGAGAAAAAGGGCCTCATGAGATGAATCCGGATGATCTCAAGGCAGATGGTGACGGACATGTGCGGGTTCGGTGGGGTTGCAGGTTTATCCAGGAACACAGAGCTGGGGCCCCTCCTCCCTGCTCACAACTAGATGAGGAAGGGGGGGAGGAGGAGAAAAGGCAGAGAGGGGCTCTTCTCCGAGTTCCATCCCAGTGAGCAGATGGGATGGACACCGATAGTGACATCCCCGGGATGGACACAGGATGGACCCCTTGCCTGAGCCATCCTATGCCCATCCCTGTGATGCGGCCGATCTTGGTTTTCACAGTCTTCAAATAAACAGCTCCTTTTATGCTCCAGGTCCTGTAAAGAGGCTCTGCACGGGACTCGAGATGAGCAAGATGAGTGACACCTCAGCCTTCCGTGCCCGCTGCAAGAGGCCACGAGAGGTGCCACGGGTGAGCTTCAAAACCCAACTGGAGGAAAGAAGGACGTTCCCTTTGGAGAGCAATGAAGGTTACTGCCTCACCCAGGCCAGGGGCCTCCAATGTCTGGTCCAAGTGGGTGATGGGAACTGCAAGGATGCAGGAGCTCACGGAGGGCACCCCACTGGCTGCACGTGGTGCCCTCCGGTCTAAGAGCGCCAGGCACTGGGCGGATGTCGGTGGCACTCATGGAAATACCTGGCCCGCTTCCTGATGGCGGATCTGGTGTTTGGGTTCAACGCTTGCACTGAATTCAGACAACAAAATACTTCATTCTCACAACATGCAAAATCAAATACCAAAATTCCACTTCTGGTATTTGAGAGGGGAAAGAGAGAAAAGAGTCGGGGGACAGCAACCGTGGGAAGCTGCTGAAAGGAGAAACAGGAGGTTGAGAAACCTTATGAGAAAAAAACAAAATGGAAGCTGTGGAAACATGTAAGAATACTGTTTCTCCGAGTGTGTTTCAAAGAGCACTGGTCCCCAGAGATATTCTAAAGTATCCATCGGGGAAGCCTCAGCCACTCTGGACTAGCATTTTTATGACTTTATGGAACAGAGAATCTATTTCAAATAATTTTCATAGTTATTTTTCACCTTTTGCAGAGGTCTTTTCTTTTCCTTAAAAATAGCAACATCCTGGTTTTAAAGATTATTGTCAGTTCTTTCATGTCTTGCTGCTCAGAAAAATTAGAATTCCTCGCTATCTATGTCTGCTTTTTCCAGCTGTACCTTAACATTACATACAATCACGAAACATCTCCAAGATTTTTCATTTAAATTGTACATCATCGTTTCTCCTTCTGGGAATGCACAGTCAGTCAGTACCCCTGGAATAATCTCCGTTCACACTTTATGTATTATTGGTAACCTGATTATGCTTTTGAATTTACCATTCTTCCTTTGTACCTCATTTCCACCGTAGGGCATGCAGGGCATGTATGACGTACAACTAATAATCAGAAACATAATTTTTCATATAAAACTGAGATGCTAGATTGTTTGATATATACCATCTCTAAAAAATTAATCTACTTTTTAACTTTTATTCTAATTTCATGACAGTTACTGCTCTCATTTATTGATGGGGCCTACAGCCTGTGGGTAAGATGATCAAACCCTTATAACTTACTTTCTGGAAGTTTCCAGAGAATTATTAGTGCCGTTACTGGTCTGATGAAATGGCTTTATTTTTTCCATCTGCATTTCTCAAATCACTGTCAAGTAATAAAATGAGTGAACAGCTTGTCAATAAGAAGGCATCAACTGTGTTCACCTTTCATATGAACTGAATAATCAATAAAGGAAGTGTGAGTGGGTGATTTTGAGGATGTTATCAGTTAAGAGTGGACATTTCCAACAGTTTGTTTAAAACTAAACTTTGAAGGCGTTAAAATAAAAACCAACTGTCCCTGACATTTTTTCCATACTTTGTGTCTTGGGTCATGCTTATGTTTAGCTCTCAAAAATCATTTATGTGGGAGAAAGGATCACACAGCATCCTGCACAAAGCAGTAACTGTTTGCAAAAGACCCTTGCAGCTTTTTCTGCTGCTTGAAATTGGTCATTCACTCTCTTATCAAAAAGTAAGTGTACCTAATAAATTCTATGTGCTTGCTAGAAAAATCCGTATTTCTGAGGTTCAAAAAGTGTACAGGGTATAGCAAACTGCCTGCAGAGGTGTGACATGTCTTTTTACAGGCCAATGAGCCACACACACAAAAAGGGACCCTTAGAGACGTACTGAGGATTCCTGGGGTCTCAGCAGAAAGTGGGGTCACATCATCCCCTGACTCTCATTTACTAAGCATATAATTTTCCTCAAACAATGTAGTTATTTAAGAAAGAAGGCTTGGGCTTCCCTGGTGGTGCAGTGGTTGAGAGTCCGCCTGCCGACGCAGGGGACGCGGGTTCGTGCCCCGGTCCGGGAAGATCCCACATGCCGCGGAGCGGCTGGGCCCGTGAGCCATGGCTGCTGAGCCTGTGCGTCCGGAGCCTGTGCTCCACAATGGGAGAGGCCACAATAGTGAGAGGCCTGTGTACCGCAAAAAAGAGAAATAAGGCTTACATTAGTTGTATCATTCTGTTCAATATATTTTAGAACAGAAGTTCTCTCATTACAGAGACTTCAAGAATCATTCCAAGAGCTTTTGAATATGCAGATGGCTGGGTTCCCCAGGGACTCCGGATGGAAGGTCTGAGGTTGGACCCAGGAATCTGTATGTTCCGCCCTAGGTAATGCTCTACACGACATGAGGAAAAATCCAACCAGAGAACCATTGGTCCTAAATATCTTTGAGGAAGCTTTTCACAGACTATGGCAAAATGGGAAAAATACTTAATTGGGTGGTTGTTTATAAAATACCTCCTAATATATTAATATCTTACTTTATCATTTAGCCAACGTCCTTCATTGCACTATTTTAAAAGATCCTTTGACACAATGAAAAGGCAAACCTGGTGGAATCAAACCCTGGTTATATGATCACCCAGAGTTAGTAGGGATTGGAAAGTGTTCTTAATTGTAAAGGAATTTAAAGTACGCTGATCAACTGCCCAGGTGCTACTAAATTAGATGGAAAGGAAGAAGGCTGATCTTCGTGAAGACCTACTTTGTGTGCCAGGTATCTTCCGTAACCTTTATTTAACATCACACCATGAGGTATAATTAATGCCATTTTACAAATGGGGAAACCGAGGCAGCAGAAGCAGTCAGGAAGAGGGGCTTGTCTCAAGCCAGTGAGAAGGGACATGAGAGTGGGGATGGGGGGGTGGGCGCTACACTCGGGATCCCGGTGTGACCCTGAAGCCCACGGGATTCACTGCATCTCCACTTCCCCCAGGAACACAGTAATCACTCGGGTGGTTACGGCTGACATTCTGGAGGACAAGACTCCAGTTTAAAACATCATGACTAGTTGTAAAGAGGAGAGCCTAACAAAAGGTGGAGATAAATCAAAGTGCAGAACAAAGCCATAAGGAAGTTAAAATCCTGCAAGGAAAATAAGACAAATAGATGAGGGGTAAGGACGCCCCAGGCCTAAGTCCAGACAAGAGAGGCCGGATCACTGTGGTTCTGAACCGGACCAGAGGAGTAACATGCCTGCGATCCTTCCAGCATACAGTGTGCTGGTCAAGGCTGAAAGGGAATCAAAGAAAAGAAACACACATGATCGGCAGGGTAGAAAAGAAGGACTGTGATAAAAGGCAAAGGGCACTTATCTAACCAAGGATGGACCAGCAGGTGCCACGGCTGGTCTGGAGCTTCCCAAGAGGAAGTACTATTTCTCACCCACTTGTGACTCGTAAGCGTTAACCTGATGTCTGTAACCTACTGGTCACCTGATAAGTCTTTCCTGAATGAAAGTCTTAAAACACAGAAGTTTTTTTTTCTTTTTTTAAGTAAATTTATTTATTTTTATTTTTGGCTGCATTGGGCCTTCGTTGCTGCGCGCGGGTTTTTCTCTGATTGCATCGAGCGGGGGCTACTCTTTGTTGCGGTGCACGGCTTCTCATTGCAGTGCTTCTCTTGTTGCAGAGCACGGGCTCTAGGCACGTGGGCTTCAGTAGTTGTGGCTCGCGGGCTCAGTAGTTGTGGTACACGCAGGGGCTTAGCTGCTCCGCGGCACGTGGGATCCTCCCGGACCAGGGCTTGAATCCGTGTCCCCTGCATTGGCAGGTGGACTTTTAACCACTGCGCCACCAGGGAAGCCCCAGAGGGGGAGTTTTAAAAGAGAACGTTGACCATGTGCCATCTGTGTACGTGAGTAGAATGTTTTTGAATGTATAGGCTTAAACAAAGGCAGGAGTCCATGTTCCTGCAGAGAAAAGCTGCCCCTTTTTCCTCTCTGTATCCTTGGGGTGCCTAGAATGTAGCATGTACTTAATAAAATTCCGAGCAAGGAAATGACTTTTGTTGTCCAGAAAGGAAATTTTGACCCTCAGCACATAAAAAAGAAATATATTACAAAGGAGATTTATTTACTCTACCTTCAGGTTGAAGAACAGTCACCTGACATTAGGTCAGTTTACCTCCCTGCCCAGTCTAAAAATTCAAAAAACGCTATACTTTCTTCATCTCCTTTCCCACTGCCATGGACCTGGCTCATTTCTCTTCTGGATTTTGCTCTTGACTCCTAAGGAGACATCCCAGCCAGCCGTTTAGACACTCCAGCCATACTGATCTTCCTAAAGAAGAGCCCTAATCATGCCATTCTTTCATTTAAAAAGCAAAACAAAAAACCCAAAAGCCTCCTAATGCTTATTACAAAAGGCAGCCAGGCCTCCTATGAACCAGCTCCCAGCCCCTTTCTTAACTTCATGCCTCTTCTCTCTCTACCTTCCTGCATCTACCTGGGTTCCAACCAAACGGAGATGCTCAGTCTCTCCCAGCCCCCCACATGCAACATCTCCCCTTTGGTCCTGCCACTCCTTCTCCATGGACCCATCCCTACTCACATTTCATAGGTTCAATCCTACCCGTCCTTCAAAGGCCACCTAGCCCAGCACTGTTCCTGTGCCTTTGAAGGAAGTATTCTCTCTCCTACTGAACTGCTATAGCACCTTCTTTTTACCCCTCTTGACTATTTTCAACCTTGAGTTCAGTTATTTTGGTAAGTCCTTTATATTACATGCTAATATGCGTTCCTTGGGACAAAGCTGGTTTTACTTTTCGGCCCTCACGTGACCCGGCCCAGCATCTTATTATGTGCCCGCAGTTCACGCTGAATCAAAGCTCTCTCCCAATAAGTCTCACTTTAATTTTTCTGTCTTTCTCATCTGTACTCTCTTCACAGCCGACCTATTCTTTTTCCATTTGCGTTAAAGTTCTCAGACATAGGGTGATGGGTATAAAAGGAAAGAAAAAAGAGGAAAAAGTAGAAGTGTAAAGACAAGTCCGATTTTGTGGTCTTTCCTCCACCGATCCCTGGCATTTAGCGGGGGGTTACTAAGACGAGTGGGGTCTGCGGCTGCCTTCTGATGACCTTCCATGGCCATCAAGACAACATGCTGAGGAAGAAGGACCATCTGAGCCTTGGCTCCAGGGACCATGCTGGAGATTAGCCAGGGCACAGAAGGCTTTCCTCAGTATGCTGATGACAGACAAAAGTCTTTGCCAGTAAATTTACTGACCAAACTTTCATCAATGATAAAATGGGATTACTAGGAAGAAAGAGCATGGAAATAAATACTAGTGGCAAAATATGATATTTCCAGCACCAAAACAGTGAGATATATATCCATCAATGATGAGAAAGTTAACTGGGTACATATCAGAGAGACAGGAAATGAGTATCTGTCAAGAATAAAGTGTTATGAACTCAATACTTGTAATGATTAGGTAGCTGTAGACCATTCTTCATGATCATATGTCGAATTTGTTTTAGAAGTCTTTAAACGAGTCAAAATTTCTGCTGGAGAATAATTACAATGGTCTGGGACTTTTTAGAAAGCAAAAAAAAAAGGAGAAACTTGTAAGATAATGCTAATATGATTACAATTATTATGAGTAATTTTATTTAATAAAATGGTTATATCATTCCTATGACCTTACTTTAGAAGCATTTTCTAACTTCCTTGTTACTCAGAGAAGAAATAAGGTAGAAATCTGAAAATTCCCTTTATTAAGCCTTTAAACTGGCTAAAAGACACATGTAAATCACTCTGGTGTGGGGGGTGTGTGTGCACACGCGTATTTATATATAAATATATGCCAATGTCTAAAGAGATTATTCCAAGACATACACGAAGTACCCACCAAATTGGTAATACCCCACAATGTTTTTTTTTTTGTCACGTTTACTGTGAAGTTAGATATAATCTTGAGTAAAAAAGAACAAAATTAAACGACTGCAAGGACAGCACCTAGGCAAAAATCCCAGAAGAAAACTGGTATGCTGATAATGTGTTTTGACCAAGAACTCTAACTTGAGTAAACTGTTGTAATTAATAATAAACCATAATTAATAACTGCATCATTAGCAATACCAATAAGTACATTATACAGATTAAACTGAACATCAATTACATGGCTAGAGTGATGTATTGCTTGGATATTTACTGGAGGAGATGGGAAAACTCATCAGAGATTCTCATAGATGTGCCGAACACATGCCATTTATTAATTCCCGGGCAGGTGCCAGGCTGATTTTCAAAGACTGTTTCTCAGAGATAGTTATTCACTCTTCTGAATGAAAACAACATGTTGAAGAAAACTTACGTTGCTTCTCCTTCCCTTACAAACCACTCTATATTTTTCCAACTTCATATCCAGTGTCTGAAAAAGGTCCTCAATGAGATAATCTATCATCCCTCTCAACAGAGTTCTATTAAAGCACATCGTCTCGTGCTCCCTTGAGAACCGGTGTAATTGAGGGACAAACACAAAGAGAGGTGTCCACATCTAAACCAACGACAGTGAGGAAGGAATGAACGAACCCCCAAATGGCCAGGACCACAAAAGAAAGCCTGGCGTTTTATTCCATGCGCTGGGCTACAGGGAAGTGCACACTAGGTTAGGCACTGCTTTGGGTTATTACTGCTTCAAATAAAGCAGCTATCTTTGAAAATGCAGTGATTTTTTTTTTTTTTTCCATCAGTAGCAGCATCACCATTGTTGCCAGTGGCAAGAGAACAGGCTGGGTCCTGCTGATGCTGTTTATATCCCAAAGGCAGGTAAGTGGGAAAGATCATCTGTGGGAGATTCATCACAGGTCCTGACATATAATAAAACAATCACATTGCTCTCACGCTCCAGTGCTCCTGGAGACCCCAGCAGCCACGTGCTGTTCGTGTAGATAACACCCTACCTAGCACCAAGAAATCCATTCATTTTCTGGGAAGTTCATGTTTGAACCTCTAGGAAGGGCGGGGTCAACATTCAAGCTTGGGAGGGGCGGTGGCCTGCATTGATTACGTTGTTTGCTTGAAAGCCCTAACAGCCATAAACAATCCTCTATCAGGACAACAACAAGCAACAAAGCCACAAAAGAAGTTACCAGCAACTGCCAACTCCTCTGCCTTGACCGCAGCCAGCTTCGTGAGAGTCCTTTACACGTGTTACTGTATTAATTCTCCCACCGCCCCCTGTGAAGTTAAGAAATAGATTCTCACGTTTTACAGATATGGAAGCTGAGTTCTGGAGTTTAAGAGATTTGCCCAAGAAGTCTGGACCTGAGCTCACTACCTTTTATCTAAAGCAAATACTTTCTGAATTGTACGCTGGGACCCAGAGGTTCCCTGAGAACTGCCCTGTTAAATCCACGCCCAGATTCCTGTCTGACGTGTTTGAAAATGGCCCTAGGGAGTGTGGCTTTGAAGATGATCCGGAGTCTAAACTGGAGGGCTTTCACTGTTCCCTCTGAGCTGATCAAGGGTAGCTGCGACTCTTAGCACTTTCCCATCGTTTGTCCCTATAAGGCAGGCGGGAGAAGACAGGCAGAAGCTTGAATCTGGACTTTATCCTGAGTGGCCCACCACTGGCTTCAAATTTCTTTGAAGTCCGTAGCTCTATTTTTTTTTTTTTTTTTTTTTTTTTTTTGCGGTACGCGGGCCTCTCACTGCTGTGGCCTCTCCCGTTGCAGAGCACAGGCTCCGGACACGCAGGCTCAGCGGCCGGCCATGGCTCACGGGCCCAGCCGCTCCGCGGCATGTGGGATCTTCCCGGACCGGGGCACGAACCCGTGTCCCCTGCCTCGGCAGGCGGACTCTCAACCACTGCGCCACCAGGGAAGCCCCCGTAGCTCTATTTTTTTGAATGGAGCATGTAAATGTTGCCTTTTGCTCTGTGATCTACTGATTTTTAACGCAAATAATGTTTTAAATGATTCACCACCAAGGAAAGTGATACTCCCTTCTGGAAGCCCTGGATTCCAGTCTGATAAGCATATGAGATGGGAAGGCAGCTAGACAAGGGCTACAGTTCCACAAAGGAGAGCGACCCCTCTTTCCCCCTTCCCCTTGGGGCAACCTTTCCAGAGAGAGAGAGACAGGTTATTTGATTAAGAATATATGGTTCCTAAGCTAGAAAAACCGTGGCCTGAGAACGAATCAGACATTCAAAGCCAAACCCAAGATTCTCTCACATGAAAACAATGACAACTCTACAAGCAGTACATGTGTGCCTGCGTGTGCCTGTGGGGGGGGATTTGAATATGCTAGAACTTCAGAAGTCAATCTTTTTAAAGACTTTGGGCCTCCCCGTCAGCCCTCTGGAGACACTGATGAACAAGTTTTGACACTGATATTGTCAAAAGGGCAAATAAGATGAGGCATCTGGGTTGAAAGGACTGTACTTTTTCAACTTTCTGTTTTGGTCCTGGACCTTTCCCTTGATTCTCATATAAGGTCAGTAGAGTATTTAAAATAAGAATTCTTTCTCCAGAAAAGAGTTTTGTCTATGCTACATCTATCCTTAAAGTTTTCTTGATTTGCTTCCTCAACATCTTGCCCTGTTAAGATGCTGGAGGAAGTCCTGACTTCTTTTCCATTCTGACTCAGTACACTGGCTCACACCCATAAACACTTTAAAAACCTCTCACAGGGACTCCCCTGGTGGCGCAGTGGTTAAGAATCCGCCTGCCAATGCAGGGGACACAGGTTCAAGCCCTGATCCGGGAAGATCCCACATGCCACGGAGTCACTAAGCCTGTGTGCCACAGCTACTTGAGCCTGAACTCTAGAGCCCATGAGCCACAACTACTGAGCCTGAAAGCCACAACTACCAAAGCCCGCGTGCCTAGAGCCTCCGCAACAATAGAAGCCACTGCAATGAGAAGCCCGTGCACCGCAACAAAGAGTAGTCCCTACTCGCCACAACTACAGAAAGCCCGTGCGCAGCAATGAAGACCCAACGCAGCCAAAAATAAATAAATTTATAAAACAAAACAAAACAACAACCTCTCACAAATACTAAGCATTTTACAGTATTCTAAAAATACTTATTTATAGGGGAAAGTAGTTCAAAGTCAACCAAAAATGCACAGCAGTAAGACATGGCCCTTTGCCTACAAATTCTCAGTGGAATTCACTGGTTTCTTAGACATTAAGCTGTTGGAATTCATGTTGATGCCTTATGTTCTAAATGGTAGTCACGTTTTTCTAAAGCAAGTAAAATGCTGAAAACCAAAGTATCACAATTGGTATCTATCAACAATAGTCAGTGAATGGCTACAATGTTGTCTAGTTCCATGCTAGCCATTGAGGTAAAAAGAAACACCTAGTAAAACAGGTATTGTCACTCAGCTTTAATAAATATTTAAAAAAATATCCAGGCCTTTTCCATGTTAACTGATATCAAGTATGAATTAATATAATTTCACTATAAAATTGATACTATATATTCCTTACAGAAAAGGCAAGAATAATTTAACTCAGTGACATAAAATCTTTTGTGCAAAATCTCTATTTTTTAAAACTGCAGGCATTCTTTTTCCCAGTATTTTGCACCTTTTACCCAAATTTTAGTTTATTTTAAGCTCAAAACTTTACCTTCAGCATTCCTCTTGGATATGCACAATGCACTAGATTAATAACAAAATTATAAGGTAGATTTCCTAAAATATAAAATCTCAATTTATGCTTTTCAAGCCAGGAAGCTCTATGCCTTAAGCAAATAAAAGACAGTTAAACACGTTGTTTTATCTTCCTTTATCACACTGCTGATAGAAAGAGAAAACACAAAAGGATACTGAAAAATTAAATTGCTCTCTTACACTGAAAATCTTTTACACAGAAATTCTAAAGTTTGTGTAGTAAAAATGGAAAACAACACTATTTCAGGGTAATATATATCTTTTAAAATATATTACTTCTGAAACTAAATGCTTGACATTTGACTCAGTGTTTCCTTCCAAAAATGACAAGGAGAAAGGAACAGAATCTTCCCTGGCAGGCCTGTATCCTCTCACCATTGTCTTGTAACTATACCATTTTATAGATGAAACTACCACAGCAAAATGACAAATACAACACATAAAAGAACAAAAAAGGGCAATAAATTACCAGTGACACTACAGCCCGTTAAAAGGCACTCAGCTGCTGTTGCAGGAAGAATAAAAACTTCCCCTCACTTTATATTCTTCTCGATGAAAAGGAAATTTTAGAATCCTCAAGCAGCCCTTATAAGAGATGCTGAAATTCCAACCAAATTCTCCTCACGTTAACTGCCCATGTTGGCCTCTGAAATGTACAGCACCGATACCCTGTTCCCTCTTTACTAAGAAAGGCCCAAGACGGGGCATGTGAATTGCTAATCCTCTGTACTGATAGGATACTGCATTTGAAAAAAGCCAGGACACCTAACTAGTTGGAAAATGGTAGGTCTTACTCAGCCACTATTTCCAATATATTGATTATCGGCTTCAATAAAGAGTTTGGCATTTTAATTGATAAGGAAGCCTAAAGGAGGCATTTTCTTTGCTTAATTTTCACCCAAAATGCTCTCAAAAGGTCCAATCGAAGCTCTATGGCTCCATGACTGGGGAATAATAGGATAGTACGTTTAGAGCCCGACTGATTATAAGTTAACTTATTTCATTATGCACTTATCGTATTACAAAGAGTTCAAGAAACTGGTAAATTTGTTGAAGTGGGCTATTTATCGAACTGTTTTATGTTGGTCCTAACAAAGATGGTAGACAGAAGTTACACTTCCTTGAATCCTCATCTCTTAACGCAGAGCTCATTACCCATCAAGCTCCCCAAGGAGATGAGAGGGTCTTCAATGTGAAGGATGAACGAGGGAAGCTTGCCTCCTAAAGTACGGACAGTAGATGCTCGTGGAGCAGCGCAGAGCACAGCCACAATAGCTAAGGGCTTCAGGGACTGAAATGCTGCGACTTATTTTAATCAGAACTGAACTGTACGCCCTTCCTGGAAGTGCCGGACAGGAGGCTGGCCATCGGAGGCCCATGGGACACTTGGTCACGTGACACTCTGTACCTCCTGGAGACCCAGTCCTGACGGCGTGACAGTCAGGAGCCCCTCTCGGGGGGATGTTATTTTAAAAAAGTGGTGTGGAAATTAGTTCGCACCTTTAAGACCATTTTACCTTTTAGAAGTGAATTCATTCCATCGGAAAATGAGAGCTGGTCTCTGAGTACCTTTCACGTGCCCAGCTCTGAGTGGCAGGTTGTGGAAAGTATAAAGAGACATACAATACGGCCCCTGGAGTAGTAGATAAAACTATTTCCACACAGCAACGAAGAGTCTGAATGCTACAACTAAAAGATCCCGCACGCTGCAACTAAGAGCCAGCGCAGCCAGAATAAATATAATTAATTAATTTAAAAAACCTCCACCTATTTCCACACACATTTCATAGCAGACACAAGCAACTATCTCCAGTACAACACTTTATGAGCCTAATGACTGAATTCTTTTTTTTTTAAACATCTGTATTGGAGTATAATTGTTTTACAGTGGTGTGTTAGTTTCTGCTGTATAACAAAGTGAATCACCTATACATATGCGTATATCCCCATATCTCCTCCCTCTTGTGTCTCCCTCCCACCCTCCCTATCCCACCCCTCTAGGTGGTCATAAAGCACCCAGCTGATCTCCCTGTGCTATGTGGCTGCTTCCCACTAGCTATCTATTTTACATTTGGTAGAATTTATAAATCCATGCCACTCTCTCACTTCGTCCCAGCTTACCCTTCCCCCTCCCTGTGTCCTCAAGTCCATTCTCTACGTCTGCATCTTTATTCCTGTCCTGCCCCTAGGTTCTTCAGAACCAATTTTTTTTCTTTTTAGATTCCATATATATGTGTTAGCATATGGTATTTGTTTTTCTTTCCGACTTACTTCATTCTGGATGACAGACTCTAGGTCCATCCACCTCACTACAAATAACTCAATTTTGTTTCTTTTTATGGCTGAGTAATATTCCATTGTGTATATGTGCTGCATCTTCTTTATCCATTCATCTGTCGATGGACGACTGAATTCTTGAAAGGGCAAAATATAACTGTCAGCAGCTAAAGGTGGTGGGACTTTATCTCAGTGAGCATATATTCAAGCAGGATTGCTGAGTTTTATTATCCTTTATGTTCTTTGCCAGTTTTGATTCATACGCATACCCTGGTGAATAGCGCTCAAAATAAATGCAGTGGTGATCTCGGGCAACAGGCTGAATGAAACCATCCCACCTCCAAGGTACTCAACGTGTTGCTAAGATGTGTTGGAACCTGTCCCTTTAGTTTCCTATCATGTGTTCTTTCATGCTGATTGTAGATGATCAATAACCCAGGGCAGGGGCTCAGACTGTATCAACTCCCTGGAATTTAGCTCTTCTATTTGTATCCACTCACCCTGTTCTTTTCCTCCAGGCTGGTGGATGATCTTCCATTTCTTAGGGTTTTATTTCAGTCTCTTGGCCTTTTTCACCTCTCCTCCAATGTTTCCAGTGCATCTGGGGTGTCTAGTGCAGACGTGAACCTGTCTGCCCCTCTTGCAAACACCTCAGTGCTTCCTACTGTTCTTGATCAAAGTCCGTACTGTAATTTACAGGGTCACGGTCGACCTCCTTTCACCTGTACAACCTGAGTGCTCACGCATCCTTCCAGCCACGGTGGCCGTTTTCCAATCCTTCATTCTTGCTCAAGCTACTTCCCAGCCTGGGGCCTTTGCACATGCTGTTCCTGCCACTGACTGAGCTACAGGTCAGTGAATAATCCTACCACCTTCATGCTGTAGCCAGTCCTTGGAGTTACACAATGTGGCTAAGACCTGCTTTCAGTTATGTCTTCATCTTACAGAGAACCTTGGGTCCACAGAAGGACAAACTCTGCCTCTCTGCATTTACCCTGCCCCAGATTACTGCTCACAAACAGCACCAAGGACCCACTGGCTGGGTCTGACAGGCAGAGGTGGAGAAGTGGACAGACGCAGACTGGGACTGGGAGTAAAACAGATATCGTTGCTGTGAGTGGGTGGGCCTCTCTCCAAACAATTCAGTGAAAAGGAAACTTTTCTATGGCTCTGGCCAAAAGAAACGGCTGATTAAAACTGTGCTTTTGTAAACAGGTTGCAAAACCATGAGTCTATTTTATTTGCAATGGAAAGGTCAACTGAATTAGAAATATATACTATAAAGAAGAGACATATTTGGCAATTAGCATAAAATCAGTCAAAAGTAGGCAAAATAAACCAACGTCAAAAGATTCTCACCTTCATTCAAAATTTGTTCAAAATCTACCTATCATAGTGAGGAAAGCTATAAAATACCTAGGAATAAATTTAACAAGGAAAAGCATCAACTGTGCAGTCACTCAGTAAATAATTTTGAACACCCTCTGGTAGAACAGGAGAGACAGACAAAGCCCTGCTCCCATCACATCCTAGGAGGGAGATACAGAGTCATCAGGGAACTTCCAAGAGAGGCAGAGTGATGGGCTGGCCGGTGGCCAGGGGGCCACCGGGCCATGGACTTCGGAGGGGACCACGGTCTAGGGAGGTCTCCCGAGGAGGTGACACTTGTGCTGAACCTTGGTGCTGAGGAGCAGCTGGTGATGGGAAGGCGGGGGACAGAGCAAGTGCAAACAGCTGGCGCAGGATCAGCTTGGTGATCTGGAGAAACAGAAGGAAGGTGGGCGCTGAGAGTGAGGGATGTGAGATGAGGATCTGTGAGGCCGGGCTGGAGGGTGCAGCCCCTGCACTGTTGATGCCAAGCTCGGAATTTTATTCTGCATGCCACGGGAAGCGCTTCGGCGGATTCTGAAGAGGAGTGACGGGGCCAGGCTTCGATTTCACACGCCAGGTCATCTGCGACCTGGACAATGAATGAGTAGGGAGTCGTGGAAGTGAGTCGGGGACCCGTCAAATGCCTGGGGGGTGGTGACCGTGGTAAGGTGAGATGTGGCTGAACTTGGAATATCTTTTGGGGGGAGACTAGACAAAAATGACTTATATATTAAAAAAAACCCTCCAGAATTGTACTGAAAGTCGTACGACAAGATCTGAATAAATGGAGGAATCTATCGTATTTCCCACAGTGATGACGATGCATACATTTAATCAGATTCCAAAGGGAATCTCAGTGGCACTTTTGGGACCTGGCTACCTTGTGGGCACTGGACCTTCTTGATGTCTAGGATTTACCAGAGCTCGGCAGACAGATTCCTGCCCTCAGGGAGCTTCTGTTCCAGGAGGGGGACAAAGACGGTAGAAACAGAACAAATAGGCACAGAGGTGATAAGTGCTGTGAAGAACAAGGACGTGGTAGTGGGAGGGGACAGACTGTGTCAGGGAGACACAGGGAGAGAGGCATCGGGGGGTTGCACCCTTAGGAAGGCCAAGTGCTCAAGGCAGACCTCCCTGAGAAGGTGGGGTTTGAGCAAAGGCTGTAAGGGGTGAGGGTGTCAGGCAAGCGGGGATCTGGGGAGACATGTTCCCAAGCAGGGGAAGCTGGAGCGAGAGCCTGAAGGTGGGAGCTTGGCTGGTGTGTCTGAAGGACAACAGCGGGGACTGGTGTGGACGGAGGCAGAGGGAGGAGGGGGTCAGGGAGGGGAGGGAAGCCGGTCATTCCAGGGCTTCTGGGCTGCTGGGAGGGCTGGTAAGTAGACGGAGAAGGATGAGGGCTGGGGGATTTCTGACAGAGAAAAGAAGAGAATTCTAGTTTCATCAGAAAATGTCTTAAAAGCCAGCGTCATCAAAAGGTGATGATAACACTGTAGGAAGAGACAAAGAGGCCCTTCGCGCAATCTACATGTGAGATCTGAATACATGACATCATGGCCTTTCATTCCTGTGGGAAAGTAGTTGGTTATTTAATGATGAGACCAGCCTAACTGGTTGTTTCTCTGGGAAGAAGCTGGACCTCTGCCCTGGAAACACTTCAGGCCATCTCAGTGGTAACTTCTAGATGGATTCAAGAGTCAAAGAGAGAAAACACCCCAAATTCAGGGTCCTGGCTGGATAATCTGAGGGACGAGGAGACCTTCTCAGGCAGAACAAGCCCTGCAGTGGCCGGCTGGGTGGACGTAGCCTCTGTCACCGCTCAGGCAGGGGACATCACTGTGGCCAAGGTGCAGACCTCGAGAATGTCTGCCTGTTTCTGCAGTTTCTCCAGCGATACTCGGAAGGACGGGAACAGGCGCCGAGAAAGCAGGCTGTGGGGTTTCCTCAGGAGTCAGTGAAGGAATGCAGTGGGGTGTCTCAAACAGAAGGTTGTCCGTAAACAATGGAGCCGCTTCCTTCCTCAGTGGAGACCTAGCTCACTAACTTCCATGTGTTATATGTTACATTCAAAAAAAAAAAAAAAAAGTCTGTTTGCTTTAAGAGCCACGTTGGGGCGAAAGAAATTCCTTGGGGTTTATTTCCTGAGAGCTTTGCCAGTATACTGACAAAGATGCTTGCTGTGACCAAACTCTAGGTGGGCTCTTCTGAGCCCCTTTGACACAACAGAACATTTGTGTCCTGAGGACGATGCCCAAAAGAAGCTGGTCAAACGTCCTCACTTCCTTTCCCAGATGCCACCAGTCCAATGAGTCCCTGCTGTTCACACGGGAAGGAGGGAGAAGGGACAGGATTCTCTCTGGGGCCAAACCCCAGTCAGGCTCCTCTGGGTCCTCCTCTCCACCAGGCCCCCACCTGGGCCCACAGAGACCTGAACAAAGACGAACATAGTTTCTAACAGCTCAAGGCTGCATCCCTAGGCGACCCCAGACCCCCTGAGAAACTCAAGGCTGCCCAGAGAACGGATGCTGGTCCCAGCGACACCTGAGGACAGGGCCCTGGCTCCCAGCCTCTGTGGACAGGAGGACTTGACTTATTCCATAAGCACCAGTCAGCAAACCAGATGGTGTTACATAGACCAATGTTTCACTTCCCTGACCCTACTGATCCCCTATCACCCCTTTCCCACTCCCTCATCCTTCCTGTAAAGGCCCAGTCACCTCTCAGCAAATCACACTGGAGTGCAGCTTGACCCTTACAGGTCAGCAGTTACTGAAAAAATCTGTTTTCGCCACTTTAGCTTATGTCGGGCTGTGTTTATCTTTATCGACACACACATCTCCTACACATATCTTTTCCAAAACTTCAAACTTTATGTGGGAATAAGTGTTGGCTAGTTCTCTATTTTTTTAGTACTAATTATATCTAGCAAGTAATTCTACATGCTGTGATGTATCTGATTTGTACCTGAATCCCAGAAGTCACCTTGTTTATAAATACTCTACAATACAGATCTTATCATTTTAGATGTATGTCTTAACCAAAACAGATGATAAAAAGTACTTGTTGAAGAAAACCATTCTCCACAGCATCTCAGAGCTGGCTGGGGTTTTAAATCATAAATAGAAATATCAATATAAAATAAACAGCCTAGAGGTATTTATAAAGTGAAGTAAAAAAATCTTAAAGAGAAATTTCTAGCATGCGCAGCTTTTAATTTTCCTCCCAAAGCAGTTCTATATTATAGACAATTAATAACGAAACTGAGGGAATGAAGTAGAAAGATGCATTTCCAGTTTCTAGAATTTTCTGTGTGCTCTCTTTAGAGTAGGAGTTTTGGGGTAAGACTGGACCATTAATTCAATTATATATTCTGTTCCCTTTCACAATCCCCTAACTATGGTGGTTTAGTAAATTGCTTTTTAAAACTGTGCGTTACAACCCATTAGTGGGAAATGAAATTGATTTAGTAGGTAGCAACTAAATTTAAAAAAATGAAATAGAATAAGATACAACAGAATAGAACAGGTCGGAATGCAGCTTATTCACACAGAGCAGCATTGGTAGGACAGTTTCTAAATCTTTTGCTTCAGTTAAACATCTGTGTATGTGTATGTGTGTATGTTGGGTGGTGATGTATTCCTACTGTTGACTGAGGACAAAAACGTTTAAGAAACAGCTCCAGTGTGATGACAGGCCTGCTTATCAAACATACCAGCATCCTGCATCTGAGATTCATTCATTCAGTGAATTAAATTAGCCAACATTTATGGGCACTTTTGCTGTGTCTGACACCTTCCAGGTGCTGGGAGTCAGTCACCGGGTGCTTGCGTTCTCTGTTACAGAAGGGAGGAGGGTCCCATCTACACCGAGGTGAACCGAACCAGCACGGATTACATTCTGGGACAACAGGATCTAGGCTGCAGAGAACTCACTCTCTTATCAAAGTTTCCTCTAAGTACAGCTTCCAATAGCATTTGTAGGGGCAAGATGTCAGCACAATTAAAACAAAACGGACCAGAAAATTGCCAGGCATTCAGAATGCATCCCTCGTGACTTCCTGTTGGTTTCCAGAAGGGCCTGTGTTGATCTAATAAACAATGGGTCACAGATGTAAAATGTTCAGAACTGTCCCACTGACCATTTTCTAAGCAACTCGACACGAAGAGAAAGATTTTGAAATACACGTCCTTTCCCCCCATTGTTACAAAGCTGTTGTCTCTTCTCAACTACGAAATGACGAGCATGGTGGTCATTTTCCATTCCTAAGAGCATGTGTGCGTTTAGGTTTTGGTGTCACTCATGCAAATATGTCTGATGCCAAGAGTCTGGGCAACCACACAAAGTAAACATATTTATGAGAGTTAGTAGCCCTTGACCTGGCACACAGAAGGTGCTCAATCAGTGCTCAATCAGAAGGTGCTAAATGTCAATCGGCGATTGAATGAATGAAGACTCACGCTTGCAGTACAACTCAGGAATAAATCTATTTAAAAAAGACAGTGTTACTGCTATCCAAGTGGATGGCTGATGCAAACAGAAAATACAAAAGAAATATTACTTGAGCTTGAATTTATCTGAGTAAGAGTAACCATCACTAACAGCAGCAGGAAATACTGAAAAAAAGGACAAGAGTAGTTTTGTACTGGCTTTTCAGGCTTATTCTAACACTCCATCATTTTCATCCCTAATAAACCAAAGTAAATGGTGGTGATCACCTGCAGCCCTTAAAAGACAGCTGCCACATACTTCAGCTATGTATGCGTCCTCCGCAGACTAGTTACAAAATAACAAGGTACGATAGATCTGAAAGCTTTGGGAAGGAGGCTGATTTATGAAGTGTCTTCTTAATCATGGGAGTTTTAGAGAGAACACTATATTCAGAAGTTTCTCTTACTTTATTCCTAGTAAACCACGTGCTGAATTTGAAAGCAGTGGGTTATGGGGAAAGTCTCAAAAGGGGCTATTTAACTATATTCCCTACAAGTACTCATTTTATGAGAGTGAGGCCAACCTATTTTTAATGTTTGCTGACAAGACTGGTACCAGCTCAGACGTAATGGGGCAGGGGTCAGACTTGCTGAAGATCCCAGATTACCTTCAAGGTGGACACAGAACCCTATGCAGAGCGCATGGGCCAGGCCTGAGACGTAAAGGTTTTAGAGGAGAGGACTTATGTAAGAAAGACACGATCCCTTAAGTACTTCAACTGTTGGGAGGAACACATCAGAAGTTCAGGATAAGAGAGTGTCTGCAACAACTGAACTTCAACCAGTAAAAGAAATATGCTTAAAAGAAACTTGAAAGCAAAGGCAGAACTGTTAGTAATAAGTTTATAGCTTTTAGGCCCTGAAACAGAGGGCTGAAAATATGTATGGAATTCCAGCTGAGAAAGAAGTAAAATTATCCTACAGTTCTTTACCTTAGAAAAAGCAGTCTATAATTTTCCTGAGTCTCAGCTGCTTTATATTCCAAAATAATAAGCTCACGGAACAACTTAAACATTCATGAATTCTTACTATGAGTTAAGCTTTACTTTTTTTTCTTAAATGTTAGGGTATATGCCTTAATCTCATACACACAAAACAGTTGCAGGAGTGGAAATTCTATGGAATGCAGTTGCATGTTTCTTACTTGGCTTCCTCACGCCTATAACTCATGCAACAAACTACCATACTGGAGATGCCTCTGAAAGCAGAACTTGAGTCCTGCTCCTGTGACTGTGTTAGAAACCTTGACGATGGCTTGCTTCTCTTGCAGGACCAAAGCTGGTCTTCTGGCATTCTCTAACCACTCACCTTTGATATGCAGTAATGTACTGGATTCTTTTCCTATATAAGTTTATACGTTTGTCCATATACCTTTAGATGCAGTTCAAATGGACAAGCTAACTTCTCTTGGTATAAAGAGGCACACAGTTCAATCCCACGACTCAAAGCCATTCAATTTTTTTAAAACTTCCCTAAATTATTCGGTGCATTTGACTTGCAGATGTGTCTCTGCTTGCTATAAACAGTGTGCTTTGAAACAAGGATCTATAAGGAATGCAGTCAGCTCTGCTCCAGTTGTAGGAACTTGAAAAGCTGTTTGAACAGCGGCACCCCAAACATCTTTGGGTGGCTTCACTTAACAACACTGGCAGACGAGCCTGTGGATTGCTAAATGGGTGTGCAAACTAGACCCTACAAGGTGAAAATAAACCCCTCACGTTCAGATCTCGACGCCTTTCTGGATTAGTTTGGATAACTGGGAAAACATCTTTACGTGTTTTGATTGAAATCCTCTTTGATGGCATTGCCATTGCAAATCCAGCAAATTTCATTCTGTATAACATTAGGCTAGAAAGGAACATACCGACAGACACACAGACAATGGGATCATGCAGCGGGGCTGTGCTGAATGCAGGGGTATACATGTGCACACAGAAGAGGCCGAGCACACCACTTAATTTAACGCGGGCACAGGTCTGTACCGAGAGTCGGAGACATCGTCAACAAGCCTTAAAGCGAAGGAGGAGATGTAGAGGGGAAACGAAGCCGAGAAAAATGAGCAGGAAATGGGCAAGATGACTCATCTATACTTGAAGGTCTGACCTGTCAGCTGGTCGTCGCCTGCAGCAGGGGCGATGCGAATGTGAGGTGTCGTAAGCTGAGTCACGATTATCGCAGCTATGGCAAAGGAAGATTCCCAGGTCAGCATGCATGAGGGAAGAAAAAGCCAGACTGAAGCTAGGCTAGCAAGGAGAATCTCCATCCGCATATCACATCATCTCAACTTTCTTCCAGCAACAACAAAGAGAGAAGGAAAAAGGAAAACAACCACAGCGAGCCGTTGAATTTTCTGAGTTTGTTTCCCTTAAACAGGCTTTCATCAGGCAGTTGGATTTCTAACCATGACACAGTTGCGAGCTTGGGCTGAGACTGTGGACAGATTGACTAAAGGGGGGAAAAAAAAGCAAAAAACAAGGATCTAGATGGAATGGTGTTTTCAACTGCTCCTGAGAAGGGGGTAGAAAGATTCATTGCTAATTCTGATGAGCCAAACTTGAAGTTTTCAACATGTAATAGGTTATTTAAAATTCTTCTGCTTAAGTCACAATATTTTCTCTTCTTGCTAAAATCACCTTTGTGAAGAATATTGTCTTCCTTCACTAAAAACATTTTTATGTAGAGAAATTTCTCTGATAACTAAATTTCCTGTAGAGAATTTCCATTTAGGAATTTTATTTTGTCACATTCAGGGAATGAAAAAAAAAATGCATCTCAAAACATCAGTTAAAAAAAAAAGACTAATCATTGCCTTTGCTATAGTTGTCATGGTTAACATGTGACCAGAGAAATGATTAAGATTCTTGAAGCAGACCAGGCGGGCTTCTTGGTTTGCCTGAACAGCTCAGCAGTTGAGTTTAAATGGTTAACATTCATGACACACAGATATTGAAAAAAAAAAGAGAGAAAATTAAAATGTCACTTCTAACATGATACAGCTGGAAAATGATGCAAAGAAAAAATATTGGAAAATTAAGGACAGGCTTACATGAAAGATGCCTAATTTACATGGAACAGCCTGGGTGCTATCAGAAATGTGGCAACAAGTAAGGAAAATAGATCATCTACCATCTGCAGACAATTATAAACTCAAAACTGCTGGTACATAATAGTTTGAAATATCCCTTTGCACTGTTCAAACAGTGTTGCTCCTTGTAACCAGACAACAGAGGCAACTGGGTTTAAAAGTGGTATCATCATCTTTCATGTGTTACTAATGAAAACTTTTTAGTTTTGCTCAGTGAGATGAATAAACTAACAGTTTGGACAGAGAATGGAGAACTCCCAAGATATCACAAAGATAATTTTCTTGGTATGACACAGTATGCAAAATTGCATAATAAACTGTAAACAGTAAAATGTTATTTCTAAGACTCGTGACAAAGTTGGTACCAATTCCAAGTTTACGCACAGAACACTTGCTTGGTCATAGATACTCTTGCTCAACCAACATTCCTGTGCAGTTTTCCATTACTTACAGGAAAATTTGACCTACTCTACATCTGAGAAACGTTACATTGTTTCTATAAAAATAGAACATCTATCCCATACTGAAATTGGTAAACAATATGAACAAAAAGATATTTGAAAAGAGCTATGTCAGGCAGCCCTGTATTCACAACTCAAAAAGAAGACAAGTTACAAACTGAGGCTCAAAACTCAAATGGAAAAGTCCACAACAGGGATCGGGAAGGATTTCTATCTGATCTCTGTGTTCTGCCTTGTAAAGTGTTCCTTTGTGACAATTATTCTCGGTTACAAGGAAAAAACTTGATTTTGTTACAAATTACTATAAAGTAGGGGTCAGCTGGCCCACTGCCTGCTTTTGCAAATAAAGTTTTATTGGCAGAGTCACGTTCATTGTTCACCCATGATGACGGCGGCCCTTCCACAGCAAAGGCAGGGCTGAGGGGCTCTGATGGAGACAGTGTGGGTCGGAAGCCTAAGATATTTATCATCTGCCCTTTACAGAACAACCTGCTGCACTATGTCTTAAAATATCAAAAGAATGCATTATGAAAGAGAATATCGCTGAATTCCTAGGCTTTAAAGATGGCGTCTGGTGCTGATAAGCTTAGGGTCTCTTTTAGGTACAAAGGTGCGCACGGGAGAGTAAACATCACACCTGGTGTATCGGCTCCTAACCTGCTGTTTCAGTTACAGGTGGTGGTATCTTCTGGAATTTGAAGACCCAGTATTTACCAAACTGGGTTTTATATGACTCTAGGGCTCCTTGAAAAATGAGTTTGGATCAAATAAATTTAGAAACTCTAGCGCTGAACAAAGTTAAGCAGGTTTCCTTTCCTTGGGAACTTCTCGGGGGCCTTAATGCACTCATGATATACATTATGGAGACTTTCAGGTCGAGAAAAGGAAATATTTTCTCTACAAAATGCAGAGCGACAAACGCGTATCATATTTACGTTTCTATTTCTAAACCCATAGCTAAATGATGGCAGATTAGCATATATGAGCAGCCTTACTATATAATTTGTTTGCTTGTGTGTTGAATATGAGTAATTAAAAGGAATCTTAATTAGCTTTACATCTCGACATTCTTTTCAGTTCTTTTTATCAGTGTACTTTCATTTTGTACCACTGTGGCCTAGAAAGGATGGCGTTTCTTTGAACAAAACAATGAACAGAAAAACAGTGTAGAGAAACTTCTCAAAGAGCCTAGTGATTAAAAAAAGAAACATTCACATTTCTGAATATAGTTAGAAATTGTATCAGAACAATAGAAATCCTTCAAAGTTTCCTGAAGGTCTCCCAGCAAAGCACATTGCCATACAAATGTAAGTTAAATAAAAGACTACACTTAAAAACAGTGGAGCATTTTTGCACAGAAAATTCACCTTAAAATATGACATTAGAATAATGGTTTTGTTTTCTTTTTCTTTAAGGTTTATATCTGACTACTATAATACTTTTGAAAATAATTTAGCATGTGGTTTTCATGCAGTTTTTGTCTTGATTTCTAGCTATACTGCTGTTAGTCAAATCATAGCAAGGAGAGGAATAAGTTAATACATATGACATCCCCCCCCCATACACTAAAAACAAAGAAACAAACAAAAACCTCAAAACTTTTATGAACTCAAAATCCTCAAAATTTAAAAAGTGATATTTTTATGTATCTATGTCTGGAAGTTTTAAAGATTACACTATGCCTAACATAATAGGCACTTAAATATTTTTTATCCTCTTAAATTTGTTGAGGCTTGTTTTGTGCCCTTGTATGTGGTCAATCCTAGAGAATGTTCCATGTGCACTTGAAAAGAATGTGTATTCTGGGTTTTTTTGGATGAAATGTCCTGAAAATATCAATTAGCTCTAACTGTTCTATTGTATCATTTAGGATCTCTGCTGCATTACTGATTTTCTGTCCAGAAGATCTGTCCATTGATGTGAGTGGGGTGTTAAAGTCTCCTACTATTATGTATCCCCACCAATTTCTCCATTTATGTCTGTTAGTATTTGTTTTATGTATTTTGGTGCTGCTATACTGGGTACATGTATGTTGACAAGTGTAATATCCTCTTCTTGTACTGATCCTTTTATCATTATGTAGTGTCCTTCTTTATCTTTCTTTATGTCCTTTGTTTTAGAGCCTGTTTTGTCTGATATGAGTATTGTGACCCCTGGTTTATTGTCATTTCCACTTGCATGAAATATCTTTTTCCATCCCCTCACTTTTGATCTATGTGTGTCCTCAAATTTTTTTTTTAAATAAATGTATAACAAGAAAGCTCCCAAATGGCTATATTGTCAAGGAGAAACATAGCTGGCATCATGTCATGGAAAAAGTTATTTTATGGGAGATTAATGCAAAGTATACAGTTTAAACTAATTATTATATCAATTAGAATGACTATACCTCATTTAATACAAGAAATCTAATTTACTGACAAGACAGATTTTTACTTTTAAGTGAAAGTAAAAGTTTCCTGTCAGTTTAGAATTGATCATCAACAAATTCTTTACAATTGATCACTAACAAATTCTTCCAAAACTAGCAGAAAAGAGTTTCCACGCTACTAGTTACCATAGGCAGCCATAAGGTATGTGAAAGTTAAGGAAAACATATACAAGCATTGCTAAGACATAGCTGGATCAAGTGGTGTTAAACAGAATTCAACTATAAAAATGTGAATGTGATTAAAAATCAAAATAAAAATTAGGAGAATCTAAAAGTAGCTAAAAGCCATTCTATGTACTCCACCATAAAGATTAAAAAGAATCCTGTTGGGAGGGTAACCCCAAAACATCAAGTATATTGTCATCGTATGCTGTCTTTCTTTTTTTATTTTTACAATTTACTTTATTTAGTTACTTTTTATAAATTTATTTATTTTATTTTTGGCTGCATTGGGTTTTCATTGCTGCATGCGGGCTTTCTCTAGTTGCGGCGAGTGGGGGCTGCTCTTTGTTGCAGTGCATGGGCTTCTCATTGCAGTGGCTTCTCTTATTGCAGAGCACGGGCTCTAGGCACACGGGCTTTGGTAGTTGTGGCTTGCAGGCTCAGTAGTTGTGGCTCACGGGCCCTAGAGTGCAGGCTCAGTAGCTGTGGCACACGGGCTTAGTTGCTCCGTGGCATGTGGGATCTTCCCAGACCAGGGCTCGAACCTGTGTCCCGTGCATTGGCAGGCGGATTCTTAACTACCGCGCCACCAGGGAAGTCCTGTATGGTGTCTTTTTAACTCAAGAGATAGAATAGTCTGGGGTGAGTTTGCCTATAGCTAACCACATATACTTATGATGAATCTAGGTATATAAATTAAAGGAGGATACATAAAAATACAGGCAATTCCCCAACATATGGAGATATGTAATGACGCACCTTAGGTATTTTCTGGTGTCCAATTTTTTATGAGGCTTTATATTTGAGATGATTAGAATCAAAATGTACCCTTGGAATATGATTAAAATAATCACTACAGGGCT
Organism: Phocoena phocoena; assembly: GCF_963924675.1. NCBI lineage: Eukaryota > Metazoa > Chordata > Mammalia > Artiodactyla > Phocoenidae > Phocoena > Phocoena phocoena. The sequence continues at coordinate 59,557,040 of NC_089231.1, read as the reverse complement.
TCCCTGGTGGCGCAGTGGTTGAGAGTCCGCCTGCTGATGCAGGGGACACGGGTTCGTGCCCCGGTCTGGGAAGATCCCACGTGCCGCGGAGCGGCTGGGCCCGTGAGCCATGGCCGCTGAGCCTGGGCGTCCGGAGCCTGTCCTCCGCAACGGGAGAGGCCACGACAGTGAGAGGCCCGCGTACCGCAAAAAAAAAAAAAAAAAAAAAAAATCACTACATTAAATTTATAACTAGCATGAAATATATCTTTAAGAGACATATCCGTGTTTGAAATTACAAATTAGTTCCTTGCGGAAAAAAATCCACCTCCATACTTTCTCTATAAAGATACTTGTCAACAATTGTTTCATGAGAACACTGAAATCTTTGTAAATTCAAAATGCTGCTCAGGAAAGTGGTTTAGTGTCTGAAAATTCAATTAAGCCACTATATTGTCAGCGCTAAGTGGCAAAAACAGTCAAGATGCTTGAACTCTTTTAAATTTCAAACATCTTTATGATATGGTACCAGTAACACTGTCAGACCTGCCAATTTCTCTGTTTTGATGAAGTCATCAAGATGGAATGGCTTCCTTCATTGCAAAATCAATTTTAGTATGAATAAGCAAAAAATTATCTGATTATAAAGGTGATGAAACATTATACAGTGCTGTAAAGGAAGGTTGCTGAACCTGTACGTATAGAAATTCATGAAATAAAATGGTACCAAACAGTGTAGTTTTCACCCAGCAGGAGACTATCTCCTGAGGTTCCCTCCTGTGCTGTGATTTTATGAATAGGAATGACAAAGTGAGGCAATGAAAATTAAAATTTGTTTCCCTCTTCCCCCCAAAAAGGTTATTTGGTTGGATAGAGTTTGTTGCTGTGTAAATGTTTGCAAATGACTCAGAAAATATGAGCAGAGAAATATTTAGTCAATCAGGTCATCTGATTGCCTAATCATCCTTTGGTGAATTGAAAAACAAATTACAATATTGATTAAATCTAGCTGATGATACAAGAAAACGATCCAAATCACCATCTAATTCAATCTATTGTGAAAACAGCAAACATCACATTTCCATATTTACTAGTGTTGTTTATATAATTATTTAACTCTGCACATGAACAGGATGGCAGATATTCTGTTGTTTCCAGAGTCAACTGGGTGGTGACTCAGTTCTAATAAAAAGGAGGACAGATACTTATATGCTGCAGAACTACGACTGGCCAGAGGTTCTGCTGGGTGAAAAGCCATGAGATACAGGGAAACATTGGTGTAGGAGGCCAAATGCTTGGGATCAAGCCTTGACACACAGATTATTAGCTGAGTGACCTTGGCAAGTCAATTCATCTCCCCAAATAATGCATTTTCTTTGTCTCAAAAATAAAAATAGCAATACATGTCTCCTTTCTCACAGTAACTTAGAAGAAATAAATGAGAACATACATATGAAAGTAATTTTAACTTTCAGCTGTGATGTGAAACGCAAGGCATTATGAATCAGGCACTCTGGAACTGGGTTTTCTGTTGAGACCTCAAGGGTCAGCAGAATTCAATAAAGCAATCCGAGCATGGGCCTTGATCGGAGGCCTGAGAACGTCGATACCTCATTCAAAGGCCTTATAATACTGTGATAATTAATAGTCAACAGCGAATTACAGTTTAGAAAACACATCAATATCTGCAATCTCATTTTTAAATTAATTTATCCCTAGAATAAAGGCTCTTAATCAGGTACAATATGATATAAAGAATTGAGTGTTTTAAAATCAATATAAGGAGATTCTTGGAAATAGAGCTATGAGCCCATGAGGACAAACAAAATACAAATAAGGTGAGTACCTCCCACAAGGCCTGGCACGTAACATGAAACCAAGAAGTGTTTGCCAAGTTAATGGAATAAAAAGGTCATGTTTCTTCAAGAAATACAAATTCAATGAGAATTTTGAAAATGCTGATGGGCACCCATGATATATTCAAACTAAGCTGCCTGAGCGTTAAACAGCAAAAACAAGATACGTTCATCCAACAGAACTTGTCAAGTGACCCCCTATGAGCTGACGAAACCTGGTGCTTTCTGCCTTCTTGCCGTCCTTCCCAAATTCAATCTCCCAGCACTTCCTCCCTGTCCTCATGGTTCCTCTACTGATCTGAAAGAGTGCGTTTAACTGCAAGTGTTAATGTACACTGCCTCGTTTTCCTGCAGCATCGGATGTTTCTCGCGGCATCTTCTCAAATACTTCCACATGGGACGGTAAAAGCGCACTGCGAGGTTGACGAGATGATGTTACAGTACGCGCACACACACGTGCGCACACACACACGCACACACACACATGCACACGTGTGCACACACACGCACGCACACACGCACACACACCTGCACTCTTCTTTAGGAGGCCCTGTGTGGTGAGCTTATGCTGGTTCATCCTAATCTACCTTTCAACCTCCATCACATTTTCTCAGGATTGTAACCAGGCCTGGGAAACATAAGGTCCACAATAACATCACCTGGTTCCTGGGTTCACAGAGACACACATCCCCAGTGAGAAAAGCCCACGCAGACTCTACAGACCTATTATAACTAGATAATTGCTTTAAAACAGCAGCAGGTATTTTACTATTATGCATCTGAACATCGTTAGACCCAGTATTACTATGTAGGGTACTGTGGTTTATACCACAGTAGAAACGAGATCATATAAAAAGATTCTATTTTAATAGGAATAATTCTATTTTAATAGAAGTTTTAAAAAGATAACCACTGAAAACTGCTTTGAAACACAGCAATGTGACTTCTCATTTAAAAGAAATACCTGTGTGAAACACAGTCAAATTTAACTGGCCTACAATCCTAGCACACACCTAGGAGCACACACTGATTTCAATGACATGAACATTTCAAGAAGTTCTGAAACGCCATCTAAGCTCGTAAAGGACAGAAGACAGCAGAGCTTCGCACAATTTCAACCTACCTTTTGTGGCCACTTGGACACAGTCTATTTTGGTTTCCTGTGTTAAATAAAGAGGGGGAAAAAAATCACTATTCATGTTTTATGTGAAACAAATAAAATCTCTGCAGTTCTCTTTAAATACGGATAAGGGAGGTTCTCATTGTTCCAAGTGTGGCATTAACCACACAGAGATTAGCACTTGGACTGCGCTCTGATACATTTTCCGGCTCCAGTGCTGGCGGTGGTGCTGGTGGACACCCTGGGAGCAGATGGCGAGCCTGGAGTTACACACAGAACGCCTCTGCCAGGTGGCCCCCCTGGCTTCCTCCTCCGGACCCTCACTGGCTCCCTGTGCAGACACTCGTGGGCAAAACCTGTGCCCCTGATTTCCCCCGCTTCTCACTGGCCAAAGGCAGTGATGGTACCGAGACCCACGCTGTGAAGGAGGAAACCACTGTCATATCTGGAAAATTCACCCTTCCTTCTAAGGAGACTTTCCTATCTCATCAGAGCTCTGGGTTGGTCTGAACAGGAAAGGGAAAAAAATTCAAAAACAACTTGATAGTTTTTATTTTGTTTCTATCTCATCTTTCCAAAGCTGTTTTCTCTTAGAAAAAAAAAGAAAGATAACTAATTTAGTCCCAGCTATAGGAAGCATAAACTCTTGTGGAACCAAAGAAATGGTACAGAATATGCTGAAAAGACAGATGCTGTGAATCTCACAAAATTGTAAATGAGCGGAATGTACGTGTTAGAGCTGTACTATTTCCCTGTGAAATAGTAGGCTAAGCAGAATTACTAGCCAACTTTTGGTAACAAGTAAAAACCGAAAATAAAAACCATCATGTTGACAATATCTTCTTCCTACCCAAACAAATATGAATATATGCATTTCTTCCCATGAATTTCTCCAGGTGAAAATAATTTTAAAAAGAGCAAATAAAACACATTTATTCCAAGTAAAAGCACACAAAAGCATGACTTTCCTTCTTACTGCTACCTTATGTGATCTGACTGTGTTCGCACTGATAACACTGAATGGCCTATGTAAACAGCCATTTATAAAACTTACCCCGTTGGCTCTGCTAGCAGCTTGGAAATAAATTCTGTAGCTTTTATGGGGAAGGAGAGGGGTGTTCCAGTATCCATTGTATGTCTTATTATCACCAATAGTAAAAGGCTGAGCCGATTGGAGGCTGTTGGCTGGGAATTCAGCAGCGAAGTAGTACTGGGAGTTCAGGAGAGAAGCATTCTGGAAGTGGATGGGCACCGGGTAGCATTTTAAGATTTCTGTTGTTTTTTTAGCTCTTCGAGGACGCTCTTCCTCGACAACTATTTGGTAGACACTAGAAAAAAGAGAGTATTATCAGTGATAGTTTCGGATAACAGAGTTGATTCCCATGGTCTTCAACTGTGGAGACCCACAGGAGACCCCAAATAAAGAACACACTGGATAGAGCCAATAATAAGTGCTTAGTGCCTAATGGACACGGATTCAACACTTGCTCCATGACAGAGAGGGAAAGTGCTTAATGCCTTTGCACAGAACTCTCTCACCCCCAAATAAGACAACTTCTGGAGGGAAAGAAAATTTACCATAGTTAAAACATTTTTATATAACAATCTCTGCTGTTTATGTGAGCAGGACACCAAGGTAACATTCTTCTTACATGTAACTGAAGATGAATTTGTAGAAAATGAACTCAGTTTACCTAGTCAATGAACCAATCAATATTAACCGTAAGTTTATTAAAAAAGGCAACGTAATATTTTCTTCGGTGACATCTGTATGATCGTGTGTGAAGTTTTATCAAGTCACAAGATACAATGTGTGATGATTCGGGTTAACCCAGGTGTAACTTCCCATATTTTCTTCTATTCCTTTGTTTTCACCATATTCGGTCAGTGGAAAGTGAGGACATCAGAAAAGCAGAGAAAAGGCACTGGAATTTCAAAAGCCAACACCCTGGGGTTACAAGTGGTTTCTAAGAGTAAACCATGAACAGGGCTACTTGAATTCTATATAAAGATAAGATGGGGATGAGTATCCTCAGAAGATGCCTGTGAGACAGATGTCCCCACCAAGGAGTGGATCTCCTGGTCCCTACTCACCTTTCCCTCCCCACCCCCCCTCCAATACCTGTGAGTTTCGAATTAACCTTAGGAGAAGAGGAGAAACTTTGAAGGGATGGACTTCTTTATTGAGCTACATACATTTACTAGAATGATGAACTGTTGTGCAGTTTGGTTGGGGAAAAGACAAGTTTCTAATACTGAGAAAAAACAAACCTCGACAACAGCTTTCAAAAACTGAATCCAGACTAGATTGCAAGTCCTTCTGACAAGGAGATATATCTTTTTCTTACTTTGTCAGAGAAGCACCCTGACTCCCCGAGCAACGCTGTAACCCTGGGGCTGCTCAGCACAGCCACTCATTAAAGCCGGGGAAACAGAATAGAAGGGAGGTGCCTACCAAGGCCAAGAGCTGGGGTCGGCCGGAGAGGTCCCTCCCTGTGCTCCTGTCCGTGTGAACTCTGAATCTGCACCCAGTGAATCTCCTGTTTCTGGAAGTACAACCACTTAGCACATTCTATTTCAGTCATGCAACGCAGCTGCCGTTCAGTTTGTAATTCTGTCCAAAGAAAAACTGACGGTTGTACAACATCAGAATGACTGCTCAGTAGGCAGGGAGTCCAGCGGGCTTACAGTGTAAATAATGATAAAGGGACTTCTGAGCAGGGATGTAAACTTGAAGAAAAGAAGAGAAATATGACTCTTACTTCCTAACATCAAGACTTTCTATTGGTCCCGTAAGATGCTCCACCAAATCCTGCCGAGTTCTCACTGCAGGGTGTATCCAACATGGAAGGAAGAATTTAGGAAGGACCTTCCCTTGGGGGTGGGGGGAACAAGGAACACAGGCAGAGACAGAGGGGGCTTTGATTTCACTCCCGCTTCTCCCTGACCTCTTACATCTACAGTCAGATGTGGCGATTCCACTATATCTGCAAGTTCTTTGGCATTTCTCCCACCAAGTATGGCGTTGGCTAACCTTGAAGATTGCATGCAACCAACAGAATGTAACAGAGGGACAATGTGTAACACTCAAGGCTTCCGTTAGAGAAGTGCAAACATCATTAAGAAAGTGTGACTGTTTTCCTGCAACGCCTTCTGTCAGGGTAGCAGACACTGGCGTGTGCATCCCCCTAGACTCTACTCCTAATTCTGCTAAAACTGGGGTTTTAAATTAACATCTTTGGTTCTTATTTTTTTCCTATGAAATGAGAGAATTAGATGGGTCTCCAGGGTACATTTTATATATTTTTTTATTCAGAATTTTTATTCAGCATACAAGAACTACTCTCACAAGATGGATAAATCAAAGAATAATTAATTGCTTTGCAAAGAGATTCTCCATTAAGTAATTTTTAACACTGGCTTTCTTCTATCAGCAAGCTTTTCCAATTTACTTGCTATAGGACATGATTTTCAAAATTCCACTTTAAAAACAACTTCTGGAAAGCCTAGTATACTAGACAAAGTAGAAATATGAAGATTTATGCGAAGAAAAAAATTTGCAGAAGTTATTCCATACAGGAAGTGCTAGGCCAGGAGCCTTGCACATGTAGGTTTTGTTTTCTGGTTTTACTTGTGAGAAAACTGAGGTTCAGAGGTGAGGTGCCCATTCTATCTGGGGCATAGTTAATTAAACAGTAGATGTGGCCTCCCGACCACCCGACAACACAGTTAGTCACGGCTGTATCTCATGAGACAGAATGAAGTGGGCCACGAAGTACATATTTTTGAAAGCGTAACGTAATCCAGAAGTAATTTTTACTTTATATAGCTTATATGTAGTAGGAGGGAGGAAATATACTGATATTCACTAATATGCTTCGCTTTACTAAAACTTAATACTAAGTTTCTTTTGTATTCATTTCCTGAATACCCAAGAGGTAAGAGAGAAGGGAATTACCAAGAAAAAGGTTTTCCAATAAGATAATGCAGGTTAGATTGCAAGTTTATCCTGTACAACCTGCAAATAAGGAGAAATGGAGAGAATCGGAAGCTGCAACTCTGCTTCCTCTCTCCCCTCATCTCCATCCTCACTTTCCATCCATCTTTCCCCAGCTTTCCTCATTTATTAAGTCAACGCATACTTTCTGAGCCCCTAGTATGTGCCAGGCACTGGCCTGATTTAACTTGAACAATATGATATTTGACACCCCCTAGAGAAAGACAATTGTTTTGTAATTTTAATGCCATCTAAGTGAATACGGCTGAAAAAAATTAATTTTTCCAAGTAGCAAGTTGATGAGGATCAGATGAAAATTCAAGAATTAAATGATTATTTAGTGGGCCTCCATTTCAGCCAGTTGGTACGTTATGCCATGCACTCTACTCCAGACGTATTACTTTTTAAATAGCTACCATCTACTCATCTTCAGATATATTAAAGGAAAAACTAAGTTGACTAGAGCAATTTCAAACCCAAAATGTCTTTTCATCCTTGCTCCACAAGACAAATTAGATTTGCAAGCATCCAGACCTCAAATCTATTTGCTCTTTAATAATTTAAGCACCGAAAGGTCAAGCAGCTCTTTTCTATTCCCTTTAATCAAAGTCCAAGTGCTAATGAAAAATGGCTGAATCCGTTCTGCTGCCCAGTGGCCACACACTGCTGCCTCCTGGATGGAAATAAACACACTACTGGCATCCAGGTCAGCGGTACCTGGACAGAACTTGGTGACTGATGTGTTTTTCATTTGTACAAATAACATCATCCCACTGATGATTTTCACAAGATCTTTCCAACCACAAGTGTCATCTCAAAAGTACGTTTGAAAATCTCACTGTTTGAATGTTTTTCCTAAAAGGATGATTGAAAAGAGCAAATTCTCACAGATGGAAAACCAAACAGAGGTTTCTAGCTTAGTGAGCTGAATTAAAATCCTTTTAATGTGTTACTGACGGCCTCTTTGTTTATCAAAGTCTCACCATTCCTAGCCTTCCTCCACCACTGTTCTGGAATTTAAAATCACATAAAACTTTCCTAAGGCATTTGCAATGTGAGGGCACAATCCATCGTGAAGATGAATCTGCCAAAAATGTGACATCACTGTATCCGAACTTTCTTACAGAATGAAATTTAATTTAAAGTTTAATTGATGCTAGGCTTTTCTACAACAAAACTCTGAGGCTTTTAGAAGGAGAATAAGAAATCTGCATTTATACAGACTAGCCCATGAAGTATAACCTAGAAAAGAACATCTGAACATCTTTCATGTAGTTTGTTAAACTTGAAAGTTCAAATGTGACAAGATGGTTTTGGTCTTTTCTAACTTTGAAGATGTTAGGGGAAGCCTACTGCAGACTTGAAACTGACTTCAAGATGTGTGTCCTAATTCATTTCCGGATTAAGCCCTTAGTCATAAGTCCATTTTCCTACCCACTTATTCTGTTTCTTATCAGCATAAAATATTGAAGGATTATCCAACCAGATAGCAGGATGGTGGGGGGTGAGGAGGAGAAAAGTACTGATCCGTTTCATTGCTGCTTTTGCCAATCCTTTAAAGTTGTCATTTCTCATCATTTCAAGGACTTAGAATATTTTTCATTTCATGGCACTATTAGTGACTTTCAGCTTGATCTGCAATTTTTGGTAAAAACCACCTATTCTCTCTCTAGAAAAAAAGAATGAAGTCTAGTATTAACATCTTCCTGAAGATTAACTCTTTGCGGGGGGGTGAGGGAAAATGAAAGTATAAATTATATTCAAGGCAGGTAAAATAAATGTGTAATTCAGGTTTATTTATGCAATAACGCAGAATGCATTTTCTTCCTGTTCTTTTTCAGTCACATCCTTTCCCTAAACCTGTCAGCATTTACTGAAATGACACCCTGAAGATCCCAATGACCTGGTACAACTGAACTACATTTTAAAAGTATTGTCACCAGTTTAAAATGAGGAAAAAGAAAGGTCAGTTCAATAAGTTCAATGTGTTTGTCATCATGACTAGGATCCACATAACACTGGTGCTGAGAGCAGCTGACAGAGCCTGTCCTGCTCATTGACTCACAAATGAGGTCTGATCACTAGTTTTCCACAAACAATGGACCCTGGGTAACACACTGCACAGCATAAACTGATCCGTTTAATTTCTCTTTGTCCTGCTCTCTTCTAGATAGGATCGGCCGTCTATTGCTGTGGCATATTTTCAGGGTACCACAAATAAAACTGATGCTCTCTCGGCCATAATTCATCATCAGGAGCTCGCCTGGCATCCCTAAGTTACTTCTGTTCTGCATGTGTGTGCACGTGTGTGTGTGTGTGTATGTGTAAGCACGCCTGAGCACGTGCTCCCACACCCTGCTGCTCTGCTAGTTAGTGACAAAATCTGATATAATAAAATATTAATTATAGCTGAAAGGCTGGGCGAGAAATATGAACTCAATTACAGCTCCATATTGTGAACAAAGGGCAGGAAGGAAAAATCCTTTAGTTATGGAGGTTTGGGATAATAAAAGGACAACTAGAACATTAGACTTGGGCCGAGAAGCTGTGTAAAAGGCCACATGTTATTAATCTTCACGACAGGCACCAAATTTCAAGTAAATTAGTCCAAGATGGAACATCTTTAAGAGTGACTTCTCCTCCTTTTAACAAGTGAAGACATTTTCCTTTGCACACTTCATTTCAGTTACGTTTGTCATAATTTAATCATCACAATTTCATAACAAATGCATGACTATAAAAATTATAACTCAAGGTCTGCTACTATTTTTAAAGCTTGTTTTTCTTAAATAGCTCTAGGGATTTGAATAAAACTAGAAAAATCAAATACTATCAAAGCCATACTAAATATCTTCATTATTATACTCAAGTCAGGATCTTTCAGTCCCTAAAGGTAGCAGTAGTGCAGGCCAGGTGAGCCAGAATACAAATGCCACTGTCCCGAAGGGGGTGCCACTGAGAGCACAGTGAACTGGGATCCCCATGCCCAGGTGACTGGGTCCAGCACTGCCACCAAATCATCCCCTGACCACTAAGGTCCTTTCCAGCTCTGATATTTTTATAATCCCTGGTACAAGATCAGGCAAGTTGTGACGTCAACAAGTGAGAAGAAAACTATTTTATTCATATTTCCTTATTTTCTACGATATTTATCACATATCAAGCCTTGTGCCAGGCACAAGGGAAGAAGAAAAAGAGGAATGAAGTCCACACTGTCCCCGTTCTCGGGGTGTTAGAAACAGGTCCCTCCAACAAAGAACTGGGACAAGATGCTGACAGAGGTTTGTACAGAGTGAAAGAGGGTACAGAGGGGGAGTGTCAGTGTCTACAGTGGACTTGAGGACACAGGGGCGTGGAGGGGGAAGCTGGGGCAAAGTGAGAGTAGCATCGACATATACACACTACCGAATGTAAAATAGCTAGCTAGTGGGAAGCAGCAGCATAGCACAGGGAGATCGGCTTGGTGCTTTGTGATGACCTAGATGGGTGGGATAGGGAGGGTGGGAGGGAGGCTGAAGAGGGAGTGGATATGGGGACTGTGTATGCATATGGCTGATTCACTTTGGTGTACAACAGAAACTAACATGGTATTGTGAAGCAATTATACTCCAAAAAGATCTACTGAAAAAATAAAAATCTCTTGTGGCATCAGCTTCCCCGAGGACATCTGGCCTGGACCTAGTGCCCAAACGCTCCTACTGCCGGTGACGCCTGAAGACTGTCCTGTGCTGCCTACAGCCATCAACTTTCCCCCCAAATTAGAGATAAAGCAATGACAGCAAACAAAAAGCTCATGTCTTTGGATTCCCAATGCAATCTCCATTCACTACGACCACCTGTGCCAACAAAGACCCACCCAAATCTCAACAAGTCTCCCATCAGACTCCCGAGAGGCACGAGGATTCTTCATCAATAGGACCAAACACTGAGGGTAATGGCCGGGCTCTGGCTCAGATGCCTGCCAGGGCCCAGCAGGCCTGTCCCGAGAGTGCCCGAGTTTCCCGGAGAGGAATCCCAGGAGTGGCAGGGTTTTCCTCACAGTTTCCATACTGCCCAGCTCCTGGCAGAAGGACGCTGCAGGGCATGACAGCCAGGGCTGGTTGCTGACTCCCATCCCGCTGTGATGCCCAAGGTGAGGAATAAGAACCAGGTAGATTGCTCTCTGGGGGAGGGCAGGGAGAGCAGCCTGCAAACACGCAGAGCCTGGGTCTCTGCTCCCCTCCACCTCCCCACAGGTGCCTTCCAGGCAAACTTGGAACTCCTTTTTCTGCCTTCTCTAATCATGCCACAGGTTACAAGAGCCATCTTCTCTCAATTTTAGTTATTTCATTTGCTCTCCATTTTAATCATTAAGGTGAAGTCAAAATATTACAGATGTGTTGGTTGTTTTGGGGGCAGTGGTGGTAGAATTTGGCAGTGAGAGCCCCTTGCACCCTTCCCAGGCCAGTGGCCCCTGGCCTGGCCTTCTGCAGAGAAGGCCCTGAGCAAGGCCTGTGCACCTGCCCTGTGGGCCCCGGAGCATCAGACTGGAGCTCTGGTCTCCTACACAGAATCCTTTGGAGGGGATTATGTTGAAGAAAAAGAAAATCTGAGACATGAGGGAAGGAAAGCGAGACAGTATATTTTCATGCACAAAAGCAAGTTTGAAATGGAGTTTGAGGGAAAGTTAAATTAAGTTTCACAGTATAACTGCTCAAATACATCTGCTCTATTATTATTATCTTCCCCTGCAATTTTTCAGGCTTCTTTTCAAGGGTTCTGGAAGAACAAACTTAGTTTCCAAAATGAATTTTCAAAGAGATGACTGACACTGTCATCCTAAAAGCAACTTTAATAAAAATGATCTTTGTTTCCTGGCAGTAAAGGAATGCAGAGTATTATTTTTTAATACAATAAAAGTCACCTAAAATCAGGTGGGGGAAGGGTGGTGGCAGTGGTAATAAGGGATTTAGTACCTTTTGTGAACACACTCTGTAGCAATTCAGCTACAATAACTCATAAAAAAACTGAGCCAATATAGTAATATAAAACTGAAGTTTTACTGTTAAATGACATTTTAGTTTTTGTGACTATGTGTACCAATGAAAAAAGGAAAAATTTTAGGTTGGAAGTCAGGTATTTAGAGCTCCTTTCCTTAAACAAGTTTAGCAATGGATAGAACCTTTTCAAAAGGTTCCAGAACTGTGACAAAAGAACCTTTAGTCCCAAAGGTTTAAGATGGTCTTGCAGTTTACAATTCTTCAATAAAGAAGAGGGAACAATTAAAAAAAAAAACTATTAATAAGCATTTCAAAAGAATTGGTATTTTCTTTCTTTATCCTCCGGAGACTATTAAACACGGTAATATGAAAAAAGAACATACATATCAAAAAAAAAAGACTGATGAATTTGATTAAAATTGATTTGATTTGATTTGATTAAAATCCAATACACTAAAACAAAGCTGTTTAACCCAAGTCCTTCAAGTACTCAAAATTTCGCTAGTAAACACTGAGCAGATTTTGATGGAGTTAGGCTTGACCAAAAAAATAAAAAGGAAGTCTTAGCTTAAAAACAAAAATGAAGAAATAGTGAAGAAAACCAAAACCAAAAAACCCTGCTTTAACTTCTAAGAATGAAGTATTAGAGATAAACCCCAAAGATTACAAGGATCATAATCTAAAAACAAAGGCATTATATATTTTCTTAACACTGGAAGAGACAATAAAGAAAGGATATTAATTTTCAGAAAAGCCCATGTCTGCAAAGGAAGGTGTAACCACATTGGTTCCAGAGAGATTCTGCAGGGACGATGTCTGTGGCAGGGATGGCTCCTGGGAGGGGCCTTGCAGGCCATGCACTGTTGCACAGGGAGAGCATGGCTGACTGTTAATCCCCCCAGACCTCAGTTCCTGTATCTGTACACAGAGTGCTGGCATTTGACCAGGAACTCTGCTCTGGATGATTAGAAATCACTTCATAAAGGACCAAGCATGGGACTGCCACATTATAGCTACTCAATCCAAGTAACAACAATTCTTCATTTTTTTATTAGCATAATTATTATTCCTGTCAGATCATAACTGAGGTTCAGAAGTATTATACTGGGACTTAGAAACTTTCCTATGACACAGGCATAAAAAAAGAGGCTACCAAGTTATCTACAAGGTACTGCCGTCTTTACAGACCAGAATAGAGTCAACAATAAATAAGAAAAGCTTTCCTATATTGAGCTGATAACGTCTGTGGTAGATGCTGTCCTGACTGCTTTGCTTACTGTCATTCACCTCCTAGCTGCCCTTTGAGGTAGATATTATCACTCACAACTAATTGAGGAAGAAAATGAGACAGAAAAGTATCACTTGCCTGAGATTATAGGGCAAACAAGCACTAGGATTTAAACCCAGGGTCACCAAACTTCATACTGTGGTTGGCTGCATATTTGATGCTTCTGAACAGCTCTGCACCTTCGTTCCCAGGAAAGAGCCCTTGTTTGTAACCTCTCCAACCAGCAGTGCTTTCTCATCTCTGTGGGGTTTGGATTGGAACAGTAGGTCTTCTAAAACTGATGATTTTACAGAATGACTGCACATATTTCTTACAACGACCATAAACTTATTGTCAAAGTATGGGTTTCCTTTAGAATACAGATACTATTTTTTTAAATATAAATTTATTTGTTTTTATTTATTTATTTATGGCTGCGTTGGGTCTTCGTTGCTGCACACGGGCTTTTCTCTAGTTGTGGCGAGCAGGGGCTACTCTTCGTCACAGTGTGTGGGCTTCTCACTGTGGTGGCTTCTCTTGTTGTGGAGCACGGGCTCTAGGCGCGCAGGCTTCAGGAGCTGTGGCTCACGGGCTCTAGAGCGCAGGCTCAGTAGTTGTGGTGCACGGGCTTAGTTGCTCCGCGGCATGTGGGATCTTCCCGGACCAGTGCTCAAACCCGTGTCCCCTGCATTGGCAGGCGGATTCTTAACCACTGCGCCACCAGGGAAGTCCCCACAGATACTACTGAAGTAGTAGTCTACTTCAGTAGTAGTAGCAGTAGTCTCGGTATATTGGCATAAAAGTTAAAGGGCAGTAGTGATTGGAAATTTTAAGTATTTTACCAAAAACGAGGAATAAAGGGAATAAAAACTGAACATCAATCTAGTCAGTGTGTTTTGTTAAGCAAATCCTGATAGTATAGTTTTACCCTTTCTTAGCACTTCAGTTTACAAACAACTTTCGCCTGTATTAATCCTCATGAAGATGCTGCGAAACGGACAGATCGTGTGTTAGACCCAATTTCAGAACTAAAGAAAGACTCAGAGTTCACAGGATGCCCAAGGTCACACAGTAGTGTAAACAACACAGCCCAGGTGCAAACCCAAGGCTTCTGGTCCATGCAATTGTTCTTTTCTTTTAATTAATTACTAATTAATTTTAAGCTTTCATTACATTTTAATTGCTTTTGATGATAGTTGTTTTCAGAGAATTCTTTGTAATAATTCTCCATGGTTCCCAGTTTTTTCTTAAAAAAATATAATTCTAATATACCTTTCAGGTATGTAGCATTATAATTCAACATCTGTATACACTACAGAGGGGCCACCATGACAAGTCCAGGTACCATCCATCACCCCACAGTTCATGCCCCTTCGCCCATTTCTCCCACCTCCCAACCCCCTTTCCCACCTATGGGGGGCGGGTGGAAAGCAAAGGAGAAAGGAGGGTGTCAGTGACCCTGAGAGGTGAGAAGCAGAAGTTTCAAAGGGGTCAGTATAGGCGTGCAAGATTCTAGTGACGTTCCTGATGAAATATGAACTTGTACCAATGGCTTATTTGAAGTAGTCCTTCTGAATTTCTCTTCTTATTAAAAAAAATAAGATTGATCCAAGGGTAAGGGTAGGGTATTTTTTTATGTTTCTGCACTCTATGGAAGGGTCATGGTATTTAACTTTTATTTAGAGATGAGAATATAAATTTTAAACGCTTCTTCTTCCTTATACATCCAATGAGTTAAAAGGAGGTTTGAGATCTTCGGCTTTTTATCTATAAAGGTTTCAGTGATAATTACTTCTCACAAGAAAAAGATGACGTTCAATTCAATAAACATTTATTGTACACTTAATTAGGTTTGAGGTACTGAAGGATATTCAGAAACTAAATTATGAAAATCATTTTGTGATCATTTTGCATTTCCTATTATATTTACATACATTTTACATAATAATTAGCCTAGGAAAAGGCTCACTTCCAACATTAAATTCATAAATCTAATTAATACTCCTGAGTGCTGGTCAAGCTTCATTTACTATGTGTGTGGTTTTAATTGTATTTGCTGGGATGACCACTGTCTACATCTCTTTACTTCCTCTGATCCTAGGCTGTTCTAAAGGCTGCTCCTCTCCTTGGTGGACCCACACCTGCCTTCCAGCCCCTGACTGGCCACTTCCTACTTTTCCTTGAGTTTCAGCTGAAACAGCACATCCCGATTTCCTTGTTGGGATTTCATCCTTCTGTCATATGCTCTCAGTGTACTCTGGGCTTCTCTACACAGCTTGATCACCATCCTAGCACAGTGACTTGAAAATAAAGATGCTCAATAGATATTTGGTGCACAAATGAATGAATAATAGGCAAATGTCAACACTCAAATTTCCTATAACACTTGGCAATATTATAAAGGACAAGAATTTTAACTAGATACTAATAACTTCAGAGAGCTCTTACCAATTCTCACTGAGCAGGAAATACACTGACAGTGGACAGGCAAACACTATTAGGGAAACATAGAGAAATGAAAAAAATAGGACACAGAGAACAGCTCAAAATGGATACGATGATATGGAGAAAACAAACATTGCTACCCAATCGTTCTACTATCTCACAGATTGAAGAACTGACTGTTAATTAAATTAAGGAGCTGAAAACCAAATATAGGTAACCATCACAAGCACAATGTAATAACAGACTTAATAAAATAATTTTTGATGAAATAGAAGGCACATCAGCTTTTTCCTGTGCTTTGCTGTTCTCATCATAAACAATTACACTGTACATACTTAGAAGCACTGGTTGAGAAAATGTTCTGCTGAAGAGAATGACATAAAACAGTGTTCATTATACGGCCATGTCCGCCCTCCTCCATAGGATCACGAGGTTCTGACACCTGAGGAGAGTGGTCAGGTCCTCTCCGAGTGGCTCCTTGGCTCCCAAAGCCCACAGCTCTCAGCAGCTCCCTGGATGGGCTTTCATTGTCTGCCCCAAGAGTAACTATCAGCCTCCTTGAACTTGTCATCTTTTCTCACGTACTTATGTGATTGTAACACTTAAAAAAATGAAAGTGAAGCACCCATAGTCGGATCAGTTAGTCTTTGTCAAAATGTCCAAGATCCTGTCTCCCAAAGCCTAACAGTCTCAGCTCGGAACACCTCTAGAAATTCATCCCTTAAACTCCGCGGAATCAATAATCGAGATTAGGAAGACCCAGCAGCTGCTGAGAGCAAATGGCAGAGCAGCAGTGAGATTTGTCACTCAGGCGATAAGTTGTTCAATTCAAGGCACCGGCAACCTTCTGGGGCTCTGGGTTTACAACTGAGACAGCTTTTAAGTGATTCCACTGTTTCATTTATGGATGGTCCAGATAGACGGTGTGGGGGGAAGAAGCAGGAGGTAACTTTCTCTATTGTCAGTGGCCAGTGAGTTCAACCTGCATGTCTGCCTCCCCATCCTGACAGGTGGCTTCTGGGCTCCTGGTCAGCTGGTGGGGGGGCTGTGCCCAGCGCTACTGACCTCACCTCCAGGGAGGCGGTCACGTATGATAACGTACGGCCTCCACTATAAATGACACTCAAGGGCCTTTGTGTAGCCTGCAGTCCAACCTCAGACATTGATCTTTGCAGAGACAACCATGGGTTCCTTTGGGTACAGGAATGAGAACAACGAGAAACGGTGTGATCAAAACCTTGAGTCTTCCCTGTCCCTCAGCCAAGAGTCAGCCACACTCATCCACTAAGCGTCCTGGAGCATTCACTCCTTTTGCGCTCTTTCAGTAAGCCAAGACACCATCTCATCCATTCACTGGCATTGCAAACACACCCCAGTGTGTTTCATAATGGTCCCAAAAGTGCCTAGCACAGGCTCAGGGCAAAGGGGTTAGGGTGATCCAGTAAAAGGAAGGTAGAGAGAAGCAAAAAGACAAAGGTCCAGAAGGTTCTTCTGAGCAAGAAGGACTAACAACGTCACCTCTTTACCACTTATGAAAACCGGGATTTACAAATATTCACATGGGGCTTCCCTGGTGGCGCAGTGGTTGAGAATCTGCCTGCTAATGCAGGGGACAAGGGTTCGAGCCCTGGTCTGGGAGGATCCCACATGCCGCGGAGCAACTGGGCCCGTGAGCCACAACTGCTGAGCCTGCGCGTCTGGAGCCTGTGCTCCGCAACGGGAGAGGCCACAACAGTGAGAGGTCCGCGCACCACGATGAAGAGTGGCCCCCGCTTGCCACAACTAGAGAAAGCCCTCGCACAGAAACAAAGACCCAACACAGCAAAAATAAATAAATAAATTAAAAATATTCACATGATTAGAAATTTCCAGTAAATTACCAGAGAGTCATGGCTGAGCTAGTTTTTCAATTTTGAGTGTCCTAGTATGCACTTTAACAATACTTTAAACAGTTAACATCACCAATCACTTTGATTAGGCGATACATTCTTTTTCTTCTAAAAGAACTAAATGTTTCTGGTTCCCCTAAGCCCCGTTTCTAATGAAAATTAGCATTTGACATGTACAAGATCCCTTCCCTAAGGGTTAGCGATACCTTAACTGGGTGGATGAAAAGGAACACCTGTACACCTGTCCTATGCCCCGTCCCACTAACCCACCCTCCACGGCTGCAGCTGATCTTCCCTACATTTTTTCCTTACCTAAATCCCTGGAATGGCTGCTCACTGCCCATTGGATACATCTCCACCCTCTGGTATGGAGCATAAGGTCACCCAATCAATCAATCTACCCCTGATCTCCCTTTCGCTTCTCCCATCTCGCCATCCCACCCCTCTCTAATTATATCACACTTCTCATCACCAGAGCAGGCCAACTTGGTCCTCCCCGCCCTCCTGGGATGCATCTGTCTTGCACAGTATTTAGTCCCTGCCACATATGTAACCTCCTGTCTCCATCTGACATACATCCCGTGGGCAACATCCATCTGTCAAGACTCAGCTCCTCTCTGGAATCTTACCCAACACCCCCCACCCCAGGTACAGCCCCGCCCTCAGGCCCCTCAGCACCCGAGACAGGGGACCAGAGCACATGCTGGGCTCATGGGTCGAGACTGCAACCCCCTGGAGAACAGAGCCCACGACAGGCCCCTCTGGATCCCCAAGGAGTCACACAGTGCTTGGAACCTAGTGTCTACTGCGTCAATGTAACCCCAACAGCAGCTCCGTGAGCTAACATGGCGTCATCCCTTGCTTTGGAAAGATGAGTGGCCTGAGGCTCAGAGATGTTAAGGGATTTGTAACCATCACATAGATAGTCGTTGAGAGAGCTGGGATTTGAAACTGGGTTTATCTACTCCAAAGAGTATGTTCTTTCCCTGTATCATGGGAGTCATTTTAGAAAGTTAGGTCCGCTATTCATGTGATGCATATTCAGAGTAATTATTTGAATATCAGAAGAGTTTCCTGCCTATGTCACAGGATGGAAGACTGATTCTGCCCATCCAAAAGACCACGCGTGACACCTGATACTGTCTTATCTTTTAGGCCGTAATGATATTGCTTATTCATTACTGATAGATTCAGTAGTTTCCAATTAATTTAGAGCAAAGTACTGGGTACATCTGAACATTATACATTGATTTATAATAGGTCAATTTAAAATGAAGCTAGTTTTTTTTTTTTTTTTTTTTTGGCTGCGTTGGGTCTTCGTTGCTGCACGCAGGCTTTCTGGCTTTCTCTAGTTGCGGTGGGCAGGGGCTACTCTTCATTGCGGTGCACGTGCTTCTCATTGCGGTGGCTTCTCCTGTTGTGGAACACGGGCTCTAGGCGCACAGGCTTCAGTAGTTGTGGAGCGCCAGCTCAGTAGTTGTGGCTCGCTGGCACTAGCGTGCAGGCTCAGTAGTTGTGGCGCACGGGCTTAGTTGCTCCATGGCATGTGGTATCTTTCTGGGCCAGGGCTCAAACTCGTGTCCCCTGCATTGGCAGGTGGATTCTTAACCACCATGCCACCAGGGAAGTCCCTGAAGCTACTTTTAAATGACAGAATCTTTGGATCTTAAGGTAAACTTTGCATTGTTAAGGTTTTACACTATAGTTTTTTCTTTCATCCAGCAGGAAAGTAATATAAAGAGATAAATTTTTTTATGGATAAATAATAAAATATTTGCAAATCGCTATTTAACTGGTTCCTCTGAGCCAAGATCAAACTAATAGATAAAACTATTCTGATTAAAGGGCAATTTTTATAGAGACACAGATGTAGAGAACAAACCAATGGACACCAAGGGGGGAAAGGGGGGTGGGGTGGAGGTGGGATGAACTGGGAGACTGGGATTGACATGTATACGCTAATATGTATAAAATAGATAATTAATAAGAACCTGCTGTACAGAAAAATAAAATAAAATTAAATTAAAAAAAAGGACAATTTTTAGAATCTGGAGAATAAATTCTAATATAATCAGAATGATTGAATGACCATAAAATGGTACTTGAATAACAGATACCTCTCTTTTAAGAAAGTGAAAGGAGGAGCAGATCCTTCGAGAGTGGAGACAACAACAGACCCCACTGAGCCAAGCAAGTTACTTGTCTCATGGACTCCTCGTTGGTATGGCACGTTGCAAACTTTACTTTTAGAGTGGTTCTAAACAGAAGATCGGTTTCCTTTTGTTTTATGCTTAAGTTTATTCATAAACTTAAGTTTACAGCTGATAAAGACCATAATTAGCTAACGACTCAGGGGTCAACATGGAAACACCTAACCTTTTTAAAGAGCTGTTGTACAGAACTGGGGTTGGGGGAGAGTTCATTACCTAGTTATAGTATCAGTTCCTCAAAACTTGCAAATGCATAAATAAACAGGTAACCAGAGGCAATCAGAATTTAAAATGCAGGAGAGACATTAGAATTTATAGGAATTCTATTTAGGATTTTATTGATAGACACACTTATTAAATTCTTAATTTATTTTTCATGTCAAATTAGATTTTTCGTGATAGCAGATTTGAAGAGAATGAGACAAACAAAGGAAAAGGTAGAGGCCCAGGGCTGGTCGTGTGAAAAGAAACAATGAGAACCACCTACTGCTACAGCCTGAAGGGTGCCAGAGCAAGAAGAAACACTTATGTAGCATTTAGTGTGTGTGAAGTACGGTTTGAAGTACTATTTGAAATATAGTACCTCATTTAATCCTCACAAGAACCCTATAATGCTGAAATGCTCAAAGGCTCCTTGCATGAAGCAGAAGAGAAAGGGGTGTCCAAGAAGGTGGTGACAACGCAGTGATAATGTCTTTCCTGGGACTTAGAAAGGGGAGACAATCATATAGATTGCTGCTGCTTTAAAAAAAATGTAAAAAGAATCTGGTCCATACTTCCTAACATCAAACTTCTAGACCATAGTCAATCATATGCCAACAATTGTAATTCCTAAAATAGGAAACTTCTTAGAACAAAATGCATGATTATCTCCTACCTTTCATTAGTAATAATGATCTCTTTCCTTTCTTTTACTGACAAAAGTTAGTTTCACTGTCCCATCCGAGGTGGCAAGTGTCACAGACTCCCTGGCACTCTCACGCGGAGTCCCTTTAACAAAAACTGCTGTGTGATACCCAGCTTGGGGCCGCGAGTGCAGGCCCACAAAGAGAATAAAGCTCGTTTCCCATACAGCTCCAGGATCAAATGGAACGTGTGTGAGAAATATAACACATTTTCTTAAAATAAATACAATTGCTTTACTGCCTGTTTATCCTCAATGGAATGAAAACTTGTCCTTCACCTTCTTCGAAGACTAAGAGTGGATTTTTCAAAAGACAGA
The DNA here is from genome assembly GCF_963924675.1 of Phocoena phocoena. Taxonomy (NCBI): domain Eukaryota; kingdom Metazoa; phylum Chordata; class Mammalia; order Artiodactyla; family Phocoenidae; genus Phocoena; species Phocoena phocoena. The sequence goes on along the minus strand of NC_089231.1, from coordinate 59,536,076 downwards.
GAGCTGTATAATGAGAAAAATAGCATCCTTTAATGCCTTTTTCGTTTTCTGTCTAATTTGTTACAAAAGAATATTTGATGAGTAATTTGAATAACTCAAGAAATACTGAAGTTAACAATGACGCTTTAATATCAGAACGTTTCCTACTTTACCACGTAAAACAAAGCAGCATAAGGAAAAAAGTGTTAGGAGTAAATGAGAATAGCACACATTTGCAGTCTACCATGAGAAAAAATTCAAGGCAAAATCAGTTTAATAAAAATCTGGACATAGTACATAAAAATAAATTCTTGACTTATATATGAAACTGCAGGTGTTACATGATACAAGTCTTTTTGTTTTTAAATCAGAGGTGTTTTGGATGAATAAAGCATTTATGATTGTTTTTTACTAACAAGAAATATTTCCTATCTCATTTGAAACCTTACTTACCTAGGACACATTGTTGAAAAAAGTTAGGCAAAATATGTCTTCCATTCCTTATGCCTCCTCTCTTCCCCATTCATAAGGTAGTGAAGTTCCTATTTACTTTAAGATTTTGGCCCCGATTCTCAGCAACAGAAACTATTCACAAATTGCTTTTTAAACATAACTGTTGAGGAAGCATTCAACTTAGAGGATAGCCACAGTATAAGTCACCAATGACTGCCAATGCACAGCATTAAAATAATTGGGGCTAAAGACATGGAAACAACCTAAATGTCCATCGACAGATGAATGGATAAAGAGGATGTGGTGTGTGTGTATATATATATAATATATATGAATATTACTCAGCCATAAAAAAGAATGAAATAATGCCATTTGCAGCAATACGGACGGTCCGAGAGATTATCATACTATGCGAAGTAAATCAGAATGAGAAAGACAAATACCATGTGAATATCACTTATATGTGGAATCTAACATATGACACAAATGAACATATCTATGAAACAGAAACAGACTCACAGACATAGAGAACAGACTTGTGGTTGCCAAGGGGGAGGGAAGGACTGGGAGGTTGGGATTAGCAGATGCGAACTCTTATATACAGGATAAATAAATAAGGTCCTACTGTATAGCACAGGGAACTATACTATAACTATATCTCAATACTGAGATAAACCATAATGGAAAAGAATATGAAAAATTATATACATGTATAACTGAGTCACTTTGCTGTACAGCAGAAATTAAACACAATATTGGAAATCAACCATATTTCAATAAAATTAAAAAGAAATAATCTGGACTACTTTACTATTAGAAGAACAAAGTGGCTGCCATGAATTAAAATTACATTCACATGGTTCAGCCTCGGTGTTAATGCTTTGGTTGTTGCTGTGATTACTGCCCTCCTTCCATCCCTCCCTGTAGGCACACAACTGTAATAGATGTTTTCCCCACTCAACAGTTTCTCCTGAATGAATGAATCAAAGAACGATTTGGTAATCTTCGAACATTCCACTGAAATGAATATCAAAATATTTAATTAGTTAACATATTCAAGCACTGAGTTTTAATTAAGAAGACACCGAGCTGCAAAACATTTATGAACAAATTAAAGCAACAATGCCTAAGGAACAAAAACGAGAGTCATTTGAATTACAAAAACGTGATTGAGTCTCAAGCCACAGCCCATTAGAAGGTATAAAACATCATTAATGTGGGTTACTGCACACAGCAGATTATATATAAAGACATACATTACAAGAGTAAAATCACAGACAGAATTTTTGTTAGTGCAAGAAAAGCACCACAGTTAGTGTAAAACTCATTCTTTATTTAGAGTTGCTCTTTTACTGCCAAATTATTAGGGTTTTCTCTGTTGGACTCTGTCTGCATGTAATAAACAGTGGGGAGAAGACGAGAGAGAAATGAGGTGATTCTAAATGAGTAAAAGAAAATTAAGCTTTTCCCTGTCTTATTAAAGAAAAAAAATTGAATCCATGAACAGACATTAAAATTCTGTCCTAGGTGCTAGTTTACTGTCTGGAATGATGGAATTTGTGTTCTTCCCGGCCATCTCAGGATTTAAATAATTTTATGTGACAGAGCTGATGCGCTGATCGATAAAAAGACAACAATCATTTACACTGAGAGTTTAGTGCAATTTCAAGAATCCGCATTAACCAAGCTGAGTGTTTGTAGTGGAATCAGTACACAAGCACCTCACTTAGTAAAGTGCCTCAGTGAAGTATGACTGAATTTTCAACACCAATGAATATGGATTAAAGAAAAATCAAATCAATCAAAAGAATGGGTTTTTTGCAATCACACAATGACAGTATTTTTGAACACATAATTCTGTGCAAAATCCAGGAAAGCCAACAGATGTTCACTTCCATTTCTTCTTCGAGTATTTATCTCACCATTTGGGAGAAGCTTTCTTGTATTGCAGTTGATTACATGTGCATTTTGCAAATTTCCAGATGTGTTCAAATGTTTCAATCTACATTATGGCTTTATATTTTAGGTCCCTATGAGTCCCTAATCAGAGTTCTTATTTCTCTAAACATTAAATGAAATTGAAAATTTTCATATACCCCATTTAGACTGAGAGTATTATGGACATTTTTTTCCCAAACTAGTCTTTCTAGATATATTGGTCTTCCATCTACTCAATAGATAATCAGTCGCATTATGCTGTACTATAATAATGAATCCTTTGAAGAGAATATTCACTTTTCTCAAAAAAAAATATTTTTGACAGGTGAGTTTGAGATAATTTCCTCTCTCAAATTTGTGCCAATAAAATTTACCCATTTTAAGACAAGCATCCTTCCAGTAAAGGTGGCATCTGTAGTGGATTTCCCTGTAATGCTTATTGAACTGTTTGCCACAAGAATTGATCTTGATTCTAGCATTGTAGATTTCCACGATGGATATAGATAGTAAATTTTGTTCATTTCAAGCTGCTAACATTGTAGAAGAGGGCATCATAGAGGCAGAATGCACAATGACCCCAGTCAATTCCAGGAATGCTTAGCCAGTAACAAGATGATGTTTCATAAAAGCAAAGCAGTGCTGAACTTGGAAAATCAGGCAGCATGACAGGTGTGAAAGAGCACGTGACATGATAAACTGGAATCTTCACAGAGTTAGAGCTGGGCCTGCTGAAACGATGTGAGACCTGCGTCTCAGACACCCTGACCAGCATCTGAATTTCTATTTTTATAGACATAAGAATACAAAGCCTGAGGATGTCTACAACTAACTAAGTAGTAAGGCTTCAAAGTCTCCAAAAACAACTAGAAAGGTGTAAAGGAAAAGAACAAAACCGTGCCTTAGCAAGGCAGATGATGGAAAATATGGGTAGTCGTTTGGGACACAACTGACACTTTAAAAAGATAAGAAAAGGGTTTCTGGGGCAGGACTAACATGGATTGCCCAAGGAAGTGTTATTTGAAAACTTAGACTTGGAAAGATCTATACAAAGATGAGGATGGCAATCCAACTGAAAGGGTTAGAAGGAAAGAAGCAACAAGAATAGAAAATGTGTGAAAGGAGTTTTTATGAGAATAAAGTAGAGTGTTGGAGAAATGGTTAGGGTTTCAGCTTCCTTCAGTTTGGAGGCTCTGAAAGTGAATGACCTCTACCCTCTCATTTCATCGAGATGCCTCCGCGGTAGAACCTGGACTCCTTGTCCTAACGGCCTGTTTTGCTGAGTCTGGGCAACTCAAACTGGTCAGAAACAAATGATGTTCTCAAGGCCACGGTCAGAGCGTCAATTTTCATTTAATAATAATTCAGCTTTCTGGAGTAAAAAAGTCTGACCCGCGGCCATAGGTATGCTTGGGTCTTGGAAAGCCATCCAATGAGGGTGAGCCTGGGGTCATTCAGTTCGTGCAACCCCTCAGTGCCAAACAAATCAACCCAAAGGGCCTGGGCAGTGTCAGTGGCATCGCTTTTCTTGCAGAAACAGAGCTTTTACATATTTCAGTGTTCTCACTTACTGCACCTATGAGTGGCGATCTGAAATCCCTTACATGGGCTACTACTTTGAGTAAGTCAGCAAACTAAAACTTGTTTCATATCATTTTGCAGGGTTTTCAAATAAAAGTTTCTGTGATTCTACCCTAATGTGAATTCTCTATCAACTAATGCTTGTCTGTTTTTCATCTTGAGTCTGTGAACTGAAACTTACATATCTTATCAGGCAGAAAGAAGCCCAATGGATCCGCCTTGGATACTGTAGTGAAAACGTGATCAAAGAGAGGCCAGGTTTCAAAAGGTTAATGCAATAAAATTCTACAAAAGGCACAGGGAAAGGAACCCCACCCCCGGCCCTGTAGCCTTAATTGTGAATGTAAATGTTTCCTTGGAGAACGCTATTCAAAGGAATAGGTTATTTTCAAGGGAATCTACTCTGTTAGTACAAAATATCTGAATCCCTCTGAAACAAGTAGAAATTTCATTTATATAGATTAATGAGCTTATGACAAGTTCATACTCAAGAGTTATTCAGGCATTCCTTTGCTCCTTCCTAGGAAGAATAAATTTATTTCATTCATTCACGGTAAAAGTTATACTTTGTAATTTCTTAGCTATATAAATCATCACACGATGAGAAATGAGGCCTACATCATGGTAATAAACTTAAATCTGTTCAAATAAAGACTTCACAATCATCTTTCCAATCACCTGTTTCTTTAAAAAAAACAGTTATACACCACATATTCAATTGAGAGATTAGCCAGTTTACTGAAGGTTAAGGACTTAAAACTCCCTGTAAACAAAAACAAAAGCACTCCATGAAAGTCCATTTAAGGAATAGGGCTCACCTGACCTTGGGTAACTAAATTACAGGGAGCAATTACCTTTTAGGAGGAAAGCCACCTCCGAAAGGACTGGGGTTTTTTTTTTTTTACATCTTTATTGGAGTATAATTGCTCTACAATGGTGTGTTAGTTTCTGCTTTATAACAAAGTGAATCAGTTATACATATACATATGTTCCCATATCTCTTCCCTCTTGCGTCTCCCTCCCTCCCACCCTCCCTATCCCACCCCTCCAGGCGGTCACAAAGCACCGAGCTGACCTCCCTGTGCTATGCGGCTGCTTCCCACTAGCTATCTACCTTACGTTCGGTAGTGTATATATGTCCGTGCCTCTCTCTCGCTTTGTCACAGCTTACCCTTCCCCCTCCCCATATCCTCAAGTCCATTTTCTAGTAGGTCTGTGTCTTTATTCCTGTCTTACTCCTAGGTTCTTCATGACATTATTTTTTTCTTAAATTCCATATATATGTGTTAGCATACGGTATTTGTCTTTCTCTTTCTGACTTACTTCACTCTGTATGACAGACTCTAGGTCTATCCACCTCATTACAAATAGCTCAATTTCGTTTCTTTTTATGGCTGAGTAATTGTATAAGGACTGGGGTTTTTGTTCCTTATCATCAAAGAACAACCCACTTGCATCAGAATCAAACTCTTTACACAATACTTGATCACCCCACATCAAAACCCTATCCTTCCCCTCAGTCCTTTCTTTTACTTAGAGTTCATAAGGATATGGGTTTACATGTTGACTGAGGCCTGTAGCAAATCCCCAGAAAACACATGTGAGATGACTTCAGTTTTCACCTAAAACCACCCCTTCTCCGCTTGGTACCTGACAGGTGCGCCTCGGCTGTGTGCAGGCTTCAGCAGGACCGTCACCGTGTTGTCGGTTTGATTCAAGGGCGTCTCAAGTTCATAAGCAGGCATGGAGGGTGCTGGGGAAGATGTATGAGATAGGAGACTCATGATTTCTGGTTTGTCTTTTCCGTTTCCTTTCATTTACAATGAGCATTAAAAACACAGCTCACTTAGTTTAAATTGCCCCTGTGAACCAACCACAAACAGCCTTTACGTATCTACCCAACCCTGAACATCAGGGACAGCTGTTAAAACCATCATGTGTTGACTTTGGTCTTGAGTTTAACCTGGGAGGGGGCACGAGGGGGGGCTTAGGAGGTGTTAGTAATACTGTTTCTCGATTCGGATTCTCGCTAAATGGGTGTAGCCATTACATCCATCCATACATGTACATCACTGTAATTAAATTGTAAAATAAATTTAATTTGTGTACTTTTCTGTACATATGCTTTTCTTAAAATATTAAATGCAAATTTAAAAAATAATTACTAGGATCATAAAACTGATCATTTCAGTTCTCCCATCTAAGTCAAGGTTTATTGTGTACCAAATATCCATCCAGAGATTTGAAGAGGTCCTCAGGAGTCAGAGGGCCTGGCTGGACCTAGTGAGGCACCGGTGGGCTCTCTGGGAAAGCACAACCGAGGAAAAGATACTGAGTTGAAGTGAGAAAGGCTTGGGTTTGACTTTCTGTTGCCTTTTGTTTCGACCAGCATGAGAGCTTAGGCACAGTAATTATCTCTGAAGCTTCAGTTAACTCATCTATCAAAATAGGAGAAATTACCCTCCAGGGTTATTACAGGAATTCAAAGAGATAATAGATAAAGAGAGACGGGCAAATCTAGTTCTACAAATGTCAGCCCTCTTCCCAGGGCGGATCCCATTTCCAAGGCCATTTCCTGGCAGTCTTTGCTTTCTAGATTGTTCAGCTTGTTACTAGAAGATAACAGCTCTTCGGTAATTCTGTCATCACAGTGCACAAGAGACATCGCCGCACGAAGGCTGTGACCCTGGCCACAGAGGCACCGGCCTTTGTACGGCCCTCAGGTCGGGTCCCTGATGAGGACAGTAGAGGCCAGTTTGGCGAGTATCGCTTTTTTAAATCTCTTACATACAAGAAGCTTTTATGTAAAAGACATGGGTTATAGCTCAGGTCCATTCAATGGATCTTCTCAGCATTAAAATTAGCTCTAATTCTGTTAAAAATTAACTCCAGTTCATAACACAGAGCTACATTTTGGATAGAGAGTAGTTCTCTGAGGTCCATGGAAGTAGAAAATAGGGGCCCAGAATCCGTAATTTCTTTGAACCATAAAAATCAAATAGTTATTCTTGATGAGCCTTTGCAGGCTAACTAAAATGTCAGCTGGCTTTGCTTCGGGATAGAACTGTTGAACTTGGCGGGCTAGGAGCGGCCAGACTCACACCAACCAGAATTTTTATCTAATACAAATGGTAAAAATGAATGATTTTTTCTAAAAGAATAGCCTCTTTAAGATAATAATCGTTGAAATATGGCTTCCATAGGGAGAAATTACCAAAAAAGGGGCTTGGAGGTATGTACACTGGCACACATTACCTCTTTAAACAGATAATATCATCTTAATTTACATCCAGGGGTAAATTCACTTGATCAAGATCAGAGAAAAAGCACTGGGAAAAATTATAACTAGAACTCATATTTTCTGATTCCAGGCCCAGTGGTCTTTCTACTCAGGCATCTGTACAACTTATGTCATTTTCCTAACCTCTGAAGTATCCTTCCTCTTTTCCAACTCTCCATGTTGTTTTTACAAGCTAATGTCTTATATCAAACATCCAGTGTCTATTAAATTTCAAGTTAAGTTTGTGCTCATAAATTAACTCTCACACAATGCAAAGTTATCCCTTAAGTTATAATTGCTTAAAAACAAAATCCCAAACCTCACTCCTCCCTCAAAACCTAGTAGAAGTCTTAGAGTACTTGTGCTGTATTTCCTTCCCTTCCTTCCGTCCTAAAGAAAATCTCTCGCAGAACTAGGGATGAGGGACAACAGATATAAAAATCAGGCTAAGTATTACTTAGCTGACCCTGACTGATGAGAAGTTACTCTATCACCTGCCTCCTGCTCTTCTACCCCCAACCAAAACAGTCACAGCCCAAACTCAAATACTGCCCTACTCGGATCCAAAGGGGAAAACATGGAAAAGGAAAGACGTCCCCTGGAACTGTTTATTGCTGCTGCATATCCCACACCAGATGGCAACTCCATTTCCTCTAGTCTGAAGCACAAAGACATTTTCTGCACAGTTGCACATGCCCAGAAATATTTCCCAAATTATGTCCTTTGTTGGATGGTGTAATTGAGTCTCTACAAGAAACAAGCTGGCGGATGTAAGTGCTTGGTGCCCCCCCTCTGTAGTAGCCTCTCTCTTGAGGACGTGAAACTACTAACAGTGAAGGTTCCACGGAAGGCTGAGCCTTCTGGAAGGGACTCCACATAACGCTGCCTTTCTGCTGAGCACTCCCTTGTGAGAGACCTCGCTATGGAGACTTTCCCGACACTGCTGCTCTGGGAACGTGGGACTGCGAAGGGCTGAGAGTGCTGGGAACAGCATCTCCCGCTCATGTCTGAGTTCTCCGACACACACTCTTAAAACAGTGCCTACCTCCTGACGCAGGACGACGATCCGAGGCTCCCAAATGATAAACATTTGCAGCGTTTCATTGAATTCCATAAGTCCGATTTTCATACTTACAAAAATATGAATTTACGTGTACGTTTGGGTGAGCTCTGCAGACTTGACAATGGGAATGAGAAAGTACCCAAATGCTACTTCTGATATAAGACGGGCCCAGCTCATGAAGGTACGATACCTGATATTTTGGTGGTGAACTGATTTGTTGCCGGGGGTCCAAAACCCTTAGCCGTGCTAGCTCGGATGGTGAAGGAGTATGTGGTCCCTGGATACAGTCCGAAAAACAGAAAGTGGGTTTCATTTCCCAGCTTTGAAACTCTTCCACTTTGATTGGATAGATCTATTTCTGGGTCAAAGGAACTGACTGCCTTGTAGGTGATCTGTAAGAGAAGACGGATGTGATGAAATACCTGAGGCAGATCGGCCGAGACTGCATCTTTATCCAGTAAGCCCTCCTGATGTATGCACTGTCAGACGCTTTGTGATAAGCTGTCCTGCTCCCCTAGACTCTTCAAATCCTGGATCCAGCGAACGGGCACAGGAACTCAGCCAAAACTGTGAGGAGTTATTACTTTTATAGACAGAGGAACTGCAAGCCAGTAGATTAGAACATAAAGAATGAGTTCAGGTTTAAGCTAATACCTTGAAGTTGTTTGCTTTCAAAGTGTCTTGTTGGAAAACTGTATTACAGCTGGCTTAAAACAAAATAACAAAATAGACAATCAGCTCAAACAGATAAGGACCTGACAAGGGGAAGGCCTCATCTCTCATCCAGGGGCCAGAGTCTGATTTTGCCCTGAATAGGATTATCGTATGCTGGTAACAAGGGCACTTTTAAGCGTTTTCCTTAATGTGGGCAAAGATACCTCTCCAAAAATAAATCCTAGATGCGTGTCAGTAGCCCTTAATGCTGTGACTGTGGTGTTTGCAATATGTCCTATTTACTTTTTTCTTTAGAGCAATGCTGTCCAATAGGACTGTCAGGATGGGAATGTTCTATTCTGCACTATTCAGTGTGGTGGCCCCTAACCACAAGTGGCCACAGAGCACTAGAAACATGGCCGGTAAGATGGCAGAACTGAAAAATTTACTTCATTTTATTATTATTTTAAAAAATCATTAAAAAAATTGAAGTTACTTGATTTACAATGTTGTGTTAGTTTCAGGTATACAGCAAAGTGATTGTATAATTATACATACATATACGCATATTGTTTTCCAGATTCTTTTCCATTATAGGTTATTACAAGATACTGAGTATACTTCCCTGTGCTATACAGTAGGTCCTTGTGGGTTATCTATTTTATATATAGTAGTGTGTATATGTTCATCCTAAACTCCTGATTTATCCCTCCCTCCCTTCCCCCTTTGGTAACCATAAGTATCTCTTCTATGTCTGTGAATCATTTTATTTTAATTAACTAAAATTTAAATTTAAATTGCTCTGAATGACTAGGAGTTTCCATTTTGGACACAGTGCAATTCTGGAAGCTTTATGTTTGCCACGTGACAGGTGTTCAAATCACCCTGGATTGTGTGAAAATAAATATAACATAGGTGTCTTTAAATTTTGCCCTTTCAAATGATGTTTTAAAAAATTTCACTCTAGGGCTTCCCTGGTGGCGCAGTGGTTGGGAGTCCGCCTGCCGATGCAGGGGACACGGGTTCGTGCCCCAGTCTGGGAAGATCCCACGTGCCGCGGAGCGGCTGGACCTGTGAGCCATGGCCGCTGAGCCTGTGCGTCAGAGCCTGTGCTCTGCAACGGGAGAGGCCACAACAGTGAGAGGCCCACGTACCGTAAAAAAAAAAAAAAAAAAAAAAAAAATTCACTCTAAGTAGTTCATCAACTCTTCAGGAACATGCATTTTGGGGGTGATTACTAATTTCTCCTCCTTGTAAAGGCATAATTTTTAAATGTGGCATATTCAAAAGTTTTAAATTGCAAAACTGAGCACTTTTCTTGCTTTCAGATAGGTTAAAGTTACTGATAATTTATGTGCATGAACACTAACACTGTTATTATACCAACTGATAACTGACATTCTTCTTATATTTATAGCATGTCATTATAATTAAGGAGACCTCTCTGAAAGAATATTTAGATTGAGTCAACTATGCTTTGGCAAGAAAACGTTTGCTGTATATATTAATCACCGCCGCGCATGGCACCATCAGAGTCAGGCAGCGGGTCTGCTGTTAACCCTCTCATGGGCTTCCCTCATGAGGTTCCTCTGAGTCAAGAGACAAGACCACGTCCACCAGCACCTGCTGTCGGGGGAATTCAATGTCACTGCTAGGCGCTTAGCTGCATACTTTGAACTCCATCCTGAGAGCTCCAGAGAAGAGGTAGAGAAGGCAGATCTAACCTGTGACAACATAACTGCTTCTCCAAATTTATGAATTCCCTCATTCACAGCATCTTCACTGCATGTCTCTTGTGTGCCAAGCACTATACTCTGGGCTGGGGTCTCATGTGGTGATTCAAACACAGTACCTGCCGGGGGGAAGGTAGCAGTCCGGTGGTAAGGGGAGACCCAACCCAGCAGTGAGGATGCAGTATAATTAGCATAAGGACTGGCCTTATGAAAAACTTCAATGGGATACAAATGCCTACGGGACAAAGTTCAAACTTCTGAGCTCCGCGCTTAAGACTTGCCTACACCTTCTTCTCTAAACTACTTTTTTTTCTTTTTTTTTTTAAACATTTTAATTGGAGTATAATTGCTTTATAACGGTGTGCTAGTTTTTGCTGTATCACAGAGTGAATCAGCTATACGTATATATATATCTCCATATCTCCTCCCTCTTGTGTCTCCCTCCCACCCTCCCTATCCCACCCCTCTAGGTGGGATAGCACCGAGCTCATCTCCCTGTGCTATGCAGCTGCTTCCCACTAGCTAGCTATTGTACATTTGGTAGTGTATATATGTCCATGCCACTCTCTCACTTTGTCTCAGCTTACCCTTCCCGCTCCCCGTACCCTCAAGTCCATTCTCTATGTCTGCATCTTTATACCTGTCCTGCTCCTACGTTCTTCAGAACCTTTATTTTTTTTAGATTCCATACATATGTGTTAGCATACGGTATTTGTTTTTCTCTTTCTGACTTACTTTACTCTGTATGACAGTCTCTAGGTGCATCCACCTCACTACAAATAACTCAGTTTCGTTTCTTTTGATGGCTGAGTAATATTCCACTGTATATTTGTGCCACATCTTCTTTATCCATCTGTGAATGGACACTTAGGTTGCTTTCATGTCCTGACTATTGTAAATAGAGCTGCAATGAACATTGTAGTACATGACTCTTTTTGAATTATGGTTTTCTCAGGGTATATACCCAGTAGTAGGATTGCTGGATCATATGGTGGTTCTACTTTTAGTTTTTTGAGGAACCTCCACACTCTTCTCCATAGTGGCTGTATCAATTTACATTCCCAACAACAGTGCAAGAGGTTTCCCTTTTCTCCACACGCTCTCCAGCATTTACTGTTTGTAGACTTTTTGATGATGGCCATTCTGACTGGTGTGAGGTGATACCTCATTGTAGCTTTGATTTTCACTTCTCTAATGATTAGTGATGTTGAGCATCCTTTCACGTGTTTACTGGCAATTTGTATATCATCTTTGGAGAAATGTCTATTTAGGTCTTCTGCCCGTTTTTGGATTGGGTTTTTTCTTTTTTTGATATTGAGCTGCATGAGCTGCTTGTATATTTTGGAGATTAATCCTTTGTCAGTTGCTTCATTTGCAAACATTTTCTCCCATTCTGACGGTTGCTTTTGTGTCTCATTTATGCCGTGCAAAACCTTTTAAGTTTCATTATGTCCCATTTGTTTATTTTTGTTTTTCTTTCCATTTCTCTAGGAGGTGGGTCAAAAAGGATCTTGCTGTGATTTATGCCATAGAGTGTTCTGCCTATGTTTTCCTCTAAGAGTTTTATAATATCTGGCCTTACATTTATGTCTTTAATCCATTTTGAGTTTATCTTTGTGTATAGTGTTAGGGAGTGTTCTAATTTCATTCTTTTACATGTAGCTGTCCAGTTCTCCCAGAAACAATTATTGAAGAGGCTTTTCTCCATTGTATATTCTTGCCTCCTTTATCAAAGATAAAGTGACCATAGGTGCATGGGTTTATCTCTGGGCTTTCTATACTGTTCCATTGATCTATATTTCTGTTTTTGCACCAGTACCATACTGTCTTGATTACTGTAGCTTTGTAGTATAGTCTGAAGTCCAGGAGCCTGATTCCTCCAGCTCTGTTTTTCTTTCTCAAGATTGCTTTAGCTATTCGGGATCTTTTGTGTTTCCATACAAATTGTGAAATTTTTTGTTCTAGTTCTGTGAAAAATGCCATTGGTTGTTTGATAGGGATTGCACTGAATCTGTAGATTGCTTTGGGGGGTATAGTCATTTTCACAATGTTGACTCTTCCAATCCAAGAATATGGTATATCTCTCCACCTATTTGTATCATCTTTAATTTCTGTCATCAGTGTTTCATACTTTTCTGCATACAGGTCTTTTGTCTCCTTACGTAGGTTTATTCCTAGGTATTTAATTCTTTTTGTTGCAGTGGTAAATGGGAGTGTTTCCTTAATTTCTCTTTCAAATTTTTCATCATTAGTGTATAGGAATTCAGGAGATTTCTGTGCATTAATTTTGTATCTTGCAACTTTACCAAATTCACTGATGAGCTCTAGCAGTTTTCTGGTAGCATCTTTAGGATTCTCTACGCATAGTTTCATGTCATCTGCAAATAGTGACAGTTTTACTTCTTCCTTTCTGATTTGGACTCCTTTTATTTCTTTTTCTCTTCTGATTGCTGTGGCTAAAACTTCCAAAACTATGTTGAATAAGAGTGGTGAGACTGGGCAATCTTGTCTTGTTCCTGGTCTTAGAGGAAATGCTTTCAGTTTTTCACCATTGAGAACAATATTGGCTGGGGGTTTGTCATATATGGCCTTTATTATGTTGAGGTAAGTTCCCTCTATGCCCACTTTCTGGAGGGTTTTTATCATAAATGGGTGTTGAATTTTGTCGAAAGCTCTTTCTGCATCTATTGAGAAGATCATATGGTTTTTATCCTTCAATTTGTTAATATGTTGTATCACATTGATTGATTTGCATATATTGAAGAATCCTTGCATTCCTGGGATAAACCCCACTTGATCATGTGTATGACCTTTTCAATGTGCTGTTGGATTCTGTTTGCTAGTATTTTGTTGAGGATTTTTGCATTTACATTCATCAGTGATACTGGCCTATAGTTTTGTTTTTTTGTGACATCTTTGTCTGGTTTTGGTATCAGGGTGATGGTGGCCTCATAGAATGAGTTTGGGAGTGCTCCTCCCTCTGCTATATTTTGGAAGATTTTGAGAAGGAAAAGTGTTAGCTCTTCTCTAAATGTTTGATAGAATTCTCCTGTGAAGCCATCTGGTCCTGGGCTTTTGTTTGTTGGAAGATTTTTAATCACAGTTTCAATTTAGTGCTTGTGATTGGTCTGTTTATAGTTTCTATTTCTTCCTGGTTCAGTCTCGAAAGGTTGTGCTTTTCTAAGAATTTGTCCATTTCTTTCAGGTCGTCCATTTTATAGGCATATAGTTGCTTGTAGCAATCTCTCATGATCCTTTGTGTTTCTGAAGTGTCAGTTGTTACTTCTCCTTCTTCATTTCTAATTCTGTTGATCTGAGTCTTTTCCCTTTTTTTCTTGATGACTCTGGTTAATGGTTTATCAATTTTGTTTATCTTCTCAAAGAACCAGCTTTTAGATTTTGTGATCTTTGCGATTTTTTCCTTCATTTCCTCTTCGTTTATTTCTGATCTGATCTGATCTTTATGATTTCTTTCCTTCTGCTAACTTTGGGTTTCTTTTGTTCTTCTTTCTCTAATTGCTTTAGGTGTAGGGTTAGGTTGTTTATTTGAGACGTTTCTTGTTTCTTGAGGTAGGATTGTATTGCTAAAAACTTTCCTCTTAGAACTGCTTTTGCTGCATCCCACAGGTTTTGGGTGGTCGTGTTTTCATTATCATTTGTTTCTAGGTATTTTTAAATTTGCTCTTTGATTTCTGCAGTGATCTCTTGGTTATTTAGTAGTGTATTGTTTAGCCTCAATGTGTTTGCATTTTTTACAGTGTTTTTCTTGTAATTGATGTCTAGTATAGCGTTGTGGTCAGAAAAGATACTTGATATGATTTCAATTTTCTTAAATTTAGCAAGGCTTGATTTGTGACCCAAGATATGATCTATCCTGGAAAATGTTCCATAAGCGCTTGAGAAGAAAGTGTATTGTGTTGTTTTTGGATAGAGTGTCCTATAAATATCAATTAAGTCCATCTTGTTTAATGTGTCATTTAAAGCTTGTGTTTCCTTATTTATTTTCATTTTGGATGATCTGTCCATTGGTGAAAGTGGGGTGTTAAAGTCCCCTACTATTATTGTGTTACTGTCAATTTCCCCTTTTATGGCTGTTAGCATTTGCCTTATGTATTGAGTTGCTACTATGTTGGGTGCATAAATATTTACAATTGTTATATCTTCTTCTTGGATCGATCCCATGATTATTATGTAGTGTCCTTCTTTGTCTTTCATAATAGTCTTTAATTTAAAGTCTATTCTGTCTGATATGAGAATTGCTCCTCCAGCTTTCTTTTGATTTCCATTTGCATGGAATATCTTTTTCCAACCTGTCACTTTCAGTCTGTATGTGTTCCTAGGTCTGAAGTGGGTCTTTTGTAGACAGCATATATACAGGTCTTATTTTTGTATCCATTCAGCCAGTCTGTGTCTTTTAGTTGGAGCATTTAATCCATTTACATTTAAGGTAATTATCGATATGTATGTTCCTCTTACCATTTTCTTAATTGTTTGGGGTTTGTTATTGTATGTGTTTTCCTTCTCTTGTGTTTCCCACTTAGAGAAGTTCCTTTAGCATTTGTTGTAAAGCTGGTTTGGTGGTGCTGAATTCTCATAGCTTTTGCTTGTCTGTAAAGGTTTTAATTTCTACGTCGAATCTGAATGAGATCCTTGTTGGGTAGAGTAATCTTGGTTTTAGGTTTTTCCCTTTCATCACTTTAAATATGTCCTGCAACTCCCTTCTGGCTTGCAGAGTTTCTGCTGAACGATCAGCTGTTAACCTTATGGGGATCCCCTTGTATGTTATTTGTTGCTTTTCCCTTGCTGCTTTTAATATTTTTTCTTTGTATTTAATTTTTGATAGTTTGTTTAATATGCGTGTTGGCATGTTTCTCCTTGGAATCATCCTGTATGGGGCTCTCTGTGCTTCCTGGACTTAATGGACTATATCCTTTCCCATATTAGGGAAGTTTACAACTATAATCTCTTTAAATATTTTCTCAGTCCCTTTTTCTCTTCTTCTTCTGGGACCCCTATAATTCGAATGTTGGTGCATTTAATGTTGTCACAGAGGTCTCTGAGACTGTGCTCAATTCTTTTCATTCAAAGACCCTGTCAGCCACGTGGCTGCTAGTGTTGGAGGGTCTCCTGCAGAGGCAAGGGTGGCTGTGGCTCACCACAGGGACAAGGACACTGGCAGAACTTCCCATGGGATGACATCATATTTTCTTCTGTCCTGGTCAGGGGACAAAGATTTACTGCCCCACAAATACTGGGCTTTTCTGACACTGCTTTTGCTTATAAACTCTCAGCTCCTTGGAATGTGATAGAGCTAACTCTGTCCTCTTTCCTCCACCATGAATTCAGATGCACTCTTGCCATTCAAATACTGACTGAACTGTGTGAGCACGAGCACTGCAGTCAGCAGGAAGACATAGGCCCTGCCCTCGGGCAACCAATAATCTGGACTGGGCTGGGGAGGCGCTGGGGAGACATCCAGTAAGTAAACTAATAATTTTTAAACACTACGTGTCATGGAAGAAACAAACAGGATGCTAAGATGAAGGGGATTTTGGGGTGGGGCCCATGCTCAGCCATTCAGAATGGCTGGGGGAGCGTCCCCTGAGGAGACGACAGTTAACTGAACTTGGGAATGAGTCAGCCAGGCTAGGAGTCCGGGGAAGAACAGCATGAACTACGACCATGAAGCAGGAGCATTCCAGACACAGATGATGGACAGAAAGAAGGCCCCTGTGGCGGCAGGCCAGCCAGCGAGGTGGCGTGGTCCCTGGGGGGCTGGAGACGTGGTGGGGGGCAATTCCCTGCAGTGCTCTGTACCCCAAGGGAGAAAGTGTGGAGGCATACAACAGGGGCCTTTGAACAATTTTAAGTGTGAAGATAAAATGATATGACTTCCCTTATAAAGAGATCACGTTGGCTGCCAGGTGGAGGATTGCTTTCTTGAAGGGGGCACCAAAGGTAGTAGGAGGACCCCTAGGAGCCCTGGCAGAGGCCATGGCTGAGGCCGCAGCACACGTGAGAGAAGGCAGTTGTTTGGACCAAGGGTGGGGCCATGAAGAGAGAAATACATGAAAAGAATCGGCAAGTTTTAGAGTCGACATGAGCACAAGTCAGTGATGGACTGGATGTGGGGATAGATGGAGGAACTAAGACAGGCTCCATGTTTGGGCTTGAGCAAAGGATGTCCTGCTTACTGAAATGGGATGGAATGAATGAGAAGTTAACTGCTGGGGGGTGGGCATGTCAAGCTCGAGATGCCTATGATAGTCAGGAGGACACACCGTGTACAACATAGGGCTGGGAGCTGAGAGGTCTGCGCTGGAAGTAGACACCTGGGGGTGAGCAGCGTTGGAACATTACGGTTCCGGACTGGATGAGGTCCCTGGGGAAACGCTGATATTTAGTATAGGGCACAGAAGGAGAGCCAGAAAGCAGGGAGAAGCCAAAAGAGACAGCTGTCATAGAAATCAAAAGAACACAGTGTGTTAAGAAGGAAATGCTTTCAAAGATGCTGCCGGGAGTTTGAGACTGGAATCAAAAACATGTCCATCCATGTCTCGAGCCGGGGCTCCCATTCTACGTATCCGTAAAGCCTTCCCAAACCCGTCCTAACGATCACTGGATCTGCTCAACACCGGCTGTTGTGACTGTGTCCCTACCATCCATTCGGCAATAAATCACGGAGAGCTGTAAGAGCTCTTTGTAGTCTGAAATCATGATTTAAACATGCCAAAGGAATTGGAACTTTTCATACAGTTGTCTCTTCTTTCTGAATAGTGATAGCTTATTCTTCTTTCTGACCCCACTGTGATCAGTAAATATTTGGCATTCGGTATATATTTTCCTAAAGACTCCGGGGAGAGCAGGTCTGTGTACGCACTCACACACATGCTCACGGTGCGGCAAGAAGGACGTTTGCCCTGCAAAGCAAAAAGCAATTGCATTATCAGAGGACTTGCTGTTTTACCAGTGCTGATGGGTTTGTACTCGCCTCTAGCCATGGCCTTGCAGGATCAGCTAGACTGGGGTTCTTTCGTTTACAGTCCTTGATAATTTGTTAAAAAAGCACAGATCCTCTCCCCAACCCATAACAAAGCACGTACACGCTGCTCTTAAAAATCGTGAATCCTCTCCCTCACCTCTAACAAATCCCTAACAAGCAACTATGTTGTGTCCAAGTGGACACAAAATGTCAGAAAGTTCATGGATTCCCCCTCAAACCCATCTAGAGCCCTGGAGTCTGAATTCCAGGAATAAAAAGGTTCCTCGGGAACACGGTGAACTTGACCCTAGAACTCCATTGCCTGCGCAGCTGATGGTCAGTAAGCATCTGTCCTCCTGAGCAGTACTTCTGAAGGGTACCCAGCTCCACGCTCACGTCCAAATGCAACATGTACTTTCAGTATTTATTTTTTCACTGGTTCATTCAGCACGTTTATTAAGTGCCTAGTAAGTACCAGGCCAAGGACGAGCATCGGGAGACTCCCAGGAGGGAGGTCTGAGGTCACACCTGGCCATTTCGCTGGCTGAGGGCCAAGGTGATTCTAATGATGCCTTCATGGAGAACACTGACATTCCAGGGTGGACCCAGGGACTTGATGGGATGCCCACGCTGAAAGCAAACCGACACGCAGACAACATATGTGGGGTTAGATCAGGTGAGGTGGAGTCAGCTGCTGCTCACGTTGGATGCCTTCTGATTGGCAGGTCAGTGCCTGAAATACTCCAGCATCCTCTTTCCCTCCTCTAAGTCTCAAATTCTGGAGAACCAAAATGGAATAACACGTAATCTCTGACCACGAGGGGAATCAATCTTCCAGGGAGTAGTGAGTGGGCTGCAATGCCAGCCAGCCTTAACTACAGTCCTTCAACAGAGGGGCAAGCAATCAAAGGAACCAACAAGTAAATCAGATTCCAGGGGATGCAAGAACCTAGGATGCTCCACGGAAAAGTTCAAAATTTGACTGAGATGCTGAAAGATAAGCAGAAGTGCCATAGGAGGAGAATGAGCGGAGGCAGTCAGGAGGAAAGAAGTGGATAAGCAGAAGCAGGTGTGAAAAACCAGAAGGTTCATGGAGAAAAGAAAACTCCATACACATGGCTCATTCAGTTCCAGGAGAGAATCATGGGAGATGCAGTAGCAAGTATCAGCTGGGATGGTACCATGTATGGCCTTGAACACTGATAGCAAACAGGGCCCCTCAATTCTCCCTCTCTCCACCCATGTGAACTGTCTCAGGGGAGAGTGATTCACTGAGCCCCGCTCTCCAGGTGGGGGATCTTGAGGTATTTTCAACTCTCCATCCGTCAACGCCCCAGTGGGCTGATGAGTCCAGACTGTTCTACTTTACTATGTGCCCGACAACCCTGCACACGCTGCACTGGGGCAGACATTTGGTCCTCATTTCATTCTTTTCTATAATTAGCTGCTGATAGGACTGCTCACTTCTAGTAGAGGAGAGAGAGGATCTTTTATATTTTGTTCTCTTCTAATACCTTATACATACTAAATGTTTTTTTTCAAAAGCTTGTTGGTGTGTTACTATCGTGACCAGGAGTTTGGAGTTGATTCACTAAGCAATCGTGAGCCATATAAAGTTACTGGGGTACAATGAAAATACTGGGACATACATCCCTGTGCATTTGGGAGTATTACTGACTGAGAAACTTCCCTAAACAGGCTTGACATGCAGTGTCTGAATGTTTATAGATATTCCCAAGTTGTCTACATGAGAGGTTGCAAAATTGTATGTCCCCATCAACGGTCTGTGCACACAAATTTCACCACATCACCCCTTAACACTGGATTTGCACCAACTTAAATGTTCTGAAGAGTCCGTTTTATTTCATTTCTTAATCCTTGCTAAGGTTAGGTAGCTATCTTTTCATCTGCTTACGCCATTCAGATTTTTTTTTCCTATCAATCAACTCCTTTTATTCTTCACTCATTTTTCCTAATGGAGTGTTGTCTACTTATCAATCTGTATCAAGTGTGTTATAACTACAGCCACCAGCCAGTTGACTGCTACAAATGTTGAAAATAATTTCCCCAAGTCTTCTGTTTGTATTTAGACTTTTCTTTGTGGCATTTTCTATCATTCAGAAGTTTAAATTCTTATATAACCAAATCCGTCAATCTTTTTTAAATGACTTCTGGGTTTTATGTCAAGATATATTACAAAAGCGTCTTCCTTATTCTCCTTACAGTGTTGCTATAGTTTAATTTTTGTGTTTAGTTCATGAACCTATTTGGCATTTATTTTTGTATGATGTGGAGGAGGTCTTATATGGCATATTCTTGTAATACAATGCTGGGTTTGCTAGCATTTATTAAGTTTTATCCATGTATAGTCATAAGAGCAGTTGCACTATAAATTTCTACCTTGTGAAATTCTGGAAGCACATGCATCTAGTTGTTCATAGTAGTTACCTCTGAAAAGTGAATTTGGGAAGCAAAGACATTTTATTTTGAATACTTCTGTGCTTAAAGTATCCTTTCAGAGAATAATACCGCATTTATCATTTGATAAAATAAAAATCTGGATAGCTATTGAGGAAAAGTGTAATTACCAGTCCCAGACTTTAGGAAGATGTCTCAGATAGAATGAAACGGCGGAGCAGGAGGTAAGGCACGAGAAGGGCTGGGGCTACAACACAGCTGGGGACAAGAGGAAGGAAGGCTAGTTTGAGAAGGCTGAAGATGGGGATGACAAAGAACTGAGGCCGGAAGGTTGCTTTAGTGCCGTCATTGCCGTAACTTCCGGCAAAAGATGACATTGTCAGCATTTTCCAATCATTAATGATCTGGTATATCTTTCTTAAGAGGTAAAGAGAGAACTTGAGAATAACATGAACCCACAGCATGCTCACTTACAGCATTTACAACATTCCTTCTGTTTTTTCTCCTCTCCTTCAAAAAACCATACAAGTGTGCTCCTCAAGAAACACCCATATCATTTATTACTAAGCTTTTTTCCAACTATGATAACGTATCTTGCCTTCCAGTTTTGACCTACAGTCAAATGTGTTTCTGTGACTACACTGTTCCTAAGGTCTTGGTTTCCCTTTGGGCAACGGTTTTATTTCCTTAGCATGTCTGTCCCAGGGGACTGTGGTCCTCCAGGGAGGGGACTGGTCTGGTTCACCAGCAGCCCTGCACCAGGAGGAAGCTGGGTCTCCTGCAGACTCAGGTACAGGCTGGGAGAGCCCCAGGGTGCAGTGTGTTTTAGCCAAAGAGGAGCTCCCTGCACAGACACCATCTAAGGCCCACCTTGGGGAATCTGGAATACCTTCCTTCCTACTTCTAGAAAACATGGAGAAAAGAAGAGAAAGATTCAACAGTCAGAAACTTATACTTAATCACTTAAGCCTGATTCACACATTTGGCATTTTCCCTTTGGTGCCTAGAAAAAACAACCGACCTGCTCTTCTTACTTATATCTTGAGTTTTAAAATGTTGATTTACAAGACATTCACACATCCCCTTTGTAGTAGCATTTAGATCAGTGTTCAGCTAGGAGGGACACTGTGGCTGCTGAAATCAGAGAGATTGATGGGTTCTGCTTTTCCTATTGTTTTCACATTAAAGTTACTTATTACATGAATATTATGCTCCACGGGATCAGAAAGAAAGGATCTCACCTTTATTTTCTGTCCGTCTAGATATCAACATGTGGCTTTCAGGAGAGGTGGACTGATTTCTTGGTACTTAATGTTGATTTCAAAGACTGTATCTTTTCTAGTAAAATATTCTGTTATCCTGAGGTAAGAATCCACAAAACAGAACTAAAAAATGGTCATGGGGCCAAAAATATTAACTAAAAGATTCTGATCACTGAGGGGAAAAAATGAACTTGTTTGATCTGATTATAAAAAACAACTCTACAAAAGAGAGTCATGAATTTTCATGATTCTTTTACAACGAAGCAGCCAAGGAAAGCATCAAAACTTAATGCGAAAATCAACTTTTTTTCTTTTCTCTTACTTTGTTTAGCTTTTGATGAACAACAATTTTTTTTTTTTTTTTTTTTGCATTTCAATACCAAGTTTTAAACGGTACAAGGAAACATAGCTGTGAGGCTCGTTGGGTCAGGGAAAGGGTTCACCAGTGGTGACTGTCTGACAGCAAATCTACTCCAGCTTTGTCAGTAGCTGAAAGGTATTCAGGTAGAGGTCCCATAGGAAGAATGGCTGCGGATTTTAGAAACCGAACAACATATAATTTTGTTGAATTTGCATTCACATAAATGCTAGCTTGAAAAAAAAATGCACCTGCTTGTTTCTATGACAATAGGCAGAGTGAAATCACGCTCATACAGATGTGATGATGACTGCCACCCCGCTACTGCTGTTATTTTTTCCCCTGAACAAGTCATCGAATTCTTCTCTGCTATCTATCAGTAGACAAAACTGTGTCACAGAAGTCTAAAGGCTGTTTTGCTAATGCTGAGAGACCAGAAGACATTATTCTGTTGTTATTCCCAAGACAATGTCTATCAACTCCACTAATTGGATCATCAGCGCTCTTCTATAATTCAGGAGTAAAATATCTTAGAGCTGGCGAGAACAGGATGCCATGGTTGCCTCCTGTCATACAAATAATGTATATGACAGAACACTTACTGTTTTTAACAAAGGTGATTTTTAAACTATATTAGAGTGTGGCTTTACATCTAATAACATGTAATCTGGAAGCATCTAAATCATGGTGAATATACATTCTGAAATTATACATAATTTGAAAACTCATTTTTAATTTTTTTGCTTCTATTCAGTAACCATTATAACTATTAAAGGCATTCAACTTCTTAAAAGGCATGATTTTACTATGCATTTTTAAATACTAGATAGTCTAGCTATCATAGAAGTTACAGTAAAAATTAAATTACTAACAAATGTATATACTACCTCATATAAAGTGATGACACCATAGGTTTGAATTGGTTCTCGCCATTGAAGAAATATCTTCTCTTCAAAGGTACTTCCTTGGATGGATTCAGTAAGAACAGCACCTGGAACTAGAAGTGGGGAAAAATCGATACATATTTAAGTAAACCAAAAACAAAATACATTTTTCTAGACTTGACAGGTTTTTAACTCTCTATTGAGGTGTAAGATTTTAATAGATATATTCCATTTTCTTGCAAAAACCTGCAATTTAAAACCATTTTGGCTATACTGTCTTTATAAAGAAAAGAATTTCATCAAATCTTCCTCTAAAAAGTTTGAATCAATTAGACAAAGCTCAGTATCATCTTGTAAATAAACTTTTTTATTCTTCAGAAATAAAGAAGGATGTGGAGCAATGCGAATTCCCACACATTGCTTGTGAGACCATAAATTGGTATAGCCACTTTGGAAAATAATTTGCCTGTATGCACTGAAGTTAAAGAGGCACATGTCATACGACCCAATAATCCCACCTCAGGTATATTCCCTAGTAATATTCTTGCACATATGTACTAGGAGACATAGACTAGGATGTCAGCATAGTAGCATTTTAAAATAAAACTAATAAACTGGAGACAAAAAATAGTTTAAGAAATTAGTTTATATTCACTCAATAAAATACAAAAACGACTGAAAATCGATGACAGCTTTATACATCATCATGGATGGATTCTATAACCATAACACTGAGTGACAAAAGCATGTCAAAGAAGAATATGTATGAACTCCTGGACTTATACTTAATATGTCTATGAAAAGTACACACAAAATAGAAGTTCTACAAAGATGTGATGTAGATGAAATATTTTTAAAATATTTCATTTTATTTATTAATAATAAAACAGATTTGGGAAAGTTTGATGCCATTTTTTAAAACCTAAAGTATGTAACACCTTTTGATTAACGAGAAAATCTAATTGACATAAGGGAAGATAGAAATGTACTTGCCAATTTTCTACAAAATAACATACAATATTATTTTAAAAATATCATGTATCTCATATTCATTTAAATTAAGTTTTTGAGTATGCTTTATATGATACACAATTTAGTGTCTGGTGTGCCTATCCTATTTGTAAACCAGTATATCTGTACTACCTATAAGTATACGCATATTTGGTGACAGTGTGAGTAATCAAAAAGTGGTTTGAGAGGACTCAGCCTTCTCAATTTCAAATTTACTAAAAAGCTACAGTATTAGGACATCATGATATTGGCATAAGGATAGACAGATAGATCAGTACAACAGAATTGAGAGTACAGAAATAAAGCCCCACATTTATAGTCAATTGATTTTTATCAAAAGTGCCAAGAAAATTCAGTGGGGTCAAAATAATTTTTCCACGCGGTGCTAGGACAACTGGATATCCACATGTAAAAGGACGAAGTTGGTTTCCTACTTCACACCAACTATGAAAACTACACCAAAATAGATTAAAGAGCTAAATATAAGAACTAAAACTACAAAACTCCTAGAAGAAAATATAGGTGTAAATATTCATGACATTGTATTAGGCAATGGTTTCAAAGATATGACACCAAAAACAAAAATAACAAAAGAAAATATAGATAAACTGTACATCAGTAAAGTGAAAAGCTCTTGTGCTTCAAAGGGCACTACCAAGAAAGTGAAAAGACAACACACAAAAAGGGAGAAAGCTTTTGCAAATCATGTATCTGTCAAGAGACTTGTATCTAAAATACATAAAGAACTATGAAATCCCAATAAAAAAATAATCCAATTAAAAACGGGCAAAGGATCTGTATAAACAGCTCTCCAAAAAAAGATATACAAATGGCCAATAAGCACGTGAAAAGATGCTCAACATCATTAGCTAGCAGGAAAATGCACATCAAAACCACAGTGTGATAGCACTTCACACCCTCTAGAATGGCTATAATCCAAAGACAGATAATAGCAAGTACTGGCAAGAATGTGGAGAAAGTGGAACCCT
Organism: Phocoena phocoena; assembly: GCF_963924675.1. Taxonomy (NCBI): domain Eukaryota; kingdom Metazoa; phylum Chordata; class Mammalia; order Artiodactyla; family Phocoenidae; genus Phocoena; species Phocoena phocoena. The sequence continues at coordinate 59,511,494 of NC_089231.1, read as the reverse complement.
CATACACTGCTGGTAGGAATGTAAAATCACAAAGCTACTTTGAAAACAGTCTGGCAGATCCTCAAATGGTTAAACACAGATAAACTTACCATATGACCCAGCAATTCCACTCCTACGTATATATCCAAGAGAGCTGAAAACACATGTCACTCAAAGGCTTGTACACAAATATTAAGAGGAGCATTATTCATAATAATTAAAAAGTAGAAACAACACAAATCAACTCATGACTGTATAAATATATCTCAATAAAGTTTAAAACATGGGAGCTAAAGAAATGTTTGGTTAGCTTGTGGAGGGTATGAATAGCCCTCTAAGGGTTGGTGAGATCTCCTCAGACTAGAAAGACTGACCAGAATTACAAAAGGACTCATAGGCAATACACATTTGTTTAGTTGAGGGGCTACTTAAAGGTATATCTAGGACATTTATATTGATAGTTATTCTAAACAGAGCTAAGGAGAGTTTAGCAGAAAAAAAAATCACTGATTCAGATGGGGGGGCCTGGGTTCTGATTTAAGACTTTCCAGTGAATAAACTGTGAAATTTGGGCAATTCACGGACCCTCCTTAGGTCTCAGTTGCCTCACTTCTAAAATGAGGACGTTGGAGTAAGTTAATCCCTAATGTCCAAACTCTAAAAAATATATAAATGTTTAAATAATCGTTTGTCTTAGGTTGAAGGAATTGATGTGAAACTACATCGAAGCAAAGAAACAAGGTATTTAAGAAGTGATGACACCGGTGAGTTCTAAGAAAATTTGGATTCTGGGCTCTGAGACTAAAATGCTCATCACAATCAGAAGTTGGACTACGATGGGCCATGCCAGAGAAAGCTCTACTAAGTCTCAGACTTCCCTGGTGGTGCAGTGGTTAAGAATATGCCTGTCAATGCAGGGGACTCGGGTTTGAGCCCTGGTCCAGGAAGATCCCACATGCCGCGGAGCAACTAAGCCCGTGCGCCATGACTAGTGAGCCTGCGAGCCACAACTACTGAGCACGCGAGCCACAACTACTGAAGCCCACGCACCTAGAGCCCATGCTCCACAACAAAAGGGGCCACCGCGATGAGACGCCCGCGCACCGCAACGAAGAGTAGCCCCCGCTCGCTGTAACTAGAGAAAGCCCATGCACAGCAATGAAGACCTAATGCAGCCAAAAATAAATAAATTTAAAAATAAATAAATAAAAATTAAAAAGAAAAGCTCTACTAAGTCTCTTCCTCTTGACCTTGAAAGTGTTTATTTTGACGTCATCAGGTTCCTCACAGGATCAAGATAATTACGATGCATGTGTGGTTCTATTATTTTGTGATAATATTTCTGAATTGAAAATATTTAGTAATCTATGTACAGACGTAAAGAGGGTGAAAACTTAGAAAAAAATCTTTGGTTTCATTCGATTAGTATAAATGAGAGTAAAATTTAAAAAAAGAGAGATTGTCAAAATTATGTTGAACAGAGGATATTTTAAAAGGATGAATGTAATAAAATATATTGGAGGGCTTGTAATCATGAAAATGTTAATAACAGGAAAACCTAAATGGGATTCATATAATTGTTGTTAGGTCAGAACAGGATCAAGTGAATTAAAATACCAGAAGAGTTAGTTAAATTAGGGAAACTGGTACCTCACAGGAACTTAGGTCTGGTGCCTTTTTTAGAAGTTCTAGGAATTCATGATTTGGGATATAGAACCATAATATCTAAGTTTATGGAATTGAGCCCTATAGTGTCTAGTGACACTCTTAACAGTAATAAAAAGATAATTTTTTCCCACACATTTTCTGATGAAATAAATAATATTTCAATAAAAATATTATACTACAATAAAACTCACGATGTACAACAAATTGTAGCCTTTGTTAATGGCAGATAAGTAAAGTGACACTTCAATTCTTTTTTCTTCAAGCTTGGTAGGTATTAACAATTTTTCTTTTTCTGTCTTATTTGAAGTCTTTTTTTTCTTTTGCTCTTGTTAGGAAATATAATTTGAAATCAAAGTTTTTCTAATGAACTGGATGCCAGGGTGCTATGTAAACAATAGATTTTTATTTGGAAGTAATGCACGCCCCAACTCCAGGGACTAGCAATATAATTTAAACACACAAACAAAAAAGTGACTTATTTAACCTTATGTTTTAACAGCACTTAACAGAGTTATTAGCTCATGTAAATTCGAAACCCAAAAGTATTGGTGAGTTTATGCTTCAGCAAAACATCTCGCATCTCTAGAAATGACTGCACTTGACTTTCCTCTCTCACTGATGGAAACATTACTGTTGATTTAAGCCTGAATTAAATGATTATCAGCAAATTTTACTATTTTATTTAAAGACTAATAAGTATTTTGAGTGCTTATTACCTACTCAATACCATGCAAATTGCTAAAGAAGAAAATTAGATGGCTTCTTCTCTCAAGTGGTTTACAGTTAAGAGGAAAAAATTATATATAACATAATGAGAGAACAAGAAAGGGTCACGATAGGGCTTCCCTGGTGGCGCAGTGGTTGAGAGTCTGCCTGCCGATTCAGGGGACACGGGTTCGTGCCCTGGTCTGGGAGGATCCCACGTGCCGCGGAGCGGCTAGGCCCGTGAGCCATGGCCGCTGAGCCTGCGCGTCCGGAGCCTGTGCTCCACAACGGGAGAGGCCACAGCAGTGAGAGGCCCGCGTACCGCAAAAAAAAAAAAAAGAAAGTGTCACGATAAGTTCCTCTGAATTCTTACAATAACGCTCACCTATTAAAAGGCCCCTCTCTGCAGCTACAAATAGCACTCGATGGAAATGGCTTCTAACCCTAATATGCTGGAGAACTGTATTATTCTTGCTTCTCAGATGAGGAAATTAAGGCTCAGAGATTTAAAGATCTTGTCAAGTGCAAATGAGGTCAGAAGGATGAGAGAGGAATGAGGGTGAGAGAGCTGGAGACAGCTTCACGAAGGACCTGAACTTGTGAGGAGAACTTTGGAGGGTCATGGAGGAGATGGAATGTAGGAAGGCAGGTGGGGAGGATGTGCAGAGGAGGACAGACAGTGAGGGAGCACTCAGGATGCATGGAGTGTGGCAGCAGGACCAGCACCAGGGCACGTCTCTGCAGGATGCGCTGTCAGGGAGGAAAAGCTACCAGGTCTAGAGCCTGAGCCTGGAATACCGAGATACGGGTAAAGAGAGTCACTGACGGCTCTTGTGGAGAGAATAACATGATGCAAATGTATTTTAGAGATTAGTTTAGGGAACGAGTAGAGGGCACTGGAATTGGACAAAGCTGGAACAATAAAAGGTTAGAAACTACTACAGAAATTTCAGCATAAAATCTGGATATAGGTAGTGGAAGTTGAGAGAAAAGAACAATCTATTATCATATTATGTGAAGTAAGTCAGACAGACCAATATCACATGATATCAGTTATGTGTGGAATCTAAAACAATGATACAAATGAACTTTTTGACAAAACAGAAATAGACCCACAGACATAGAAAACAAGCTTATGGTTACCAAAGGGGAAAGGTAGGGGGCAGGGAAGAGATAAATTAGGAGCTTGGGATTAACAGATACACACTACTGTGTATAAAATAATCAATAAGGACCTACTGTAGAGCACAGGAACTATACTTAATATCCTATAATAACCTATAATGAAAAAGAATATATATATATAAATGAATCACTCTGCAGTAAACCTAAAACTAACACAACACTGTAAATTAACTATACTTCAATTAAAAAAATGACTGTAAAAAAATACCTCAAGGCAGAAAGATAGAATAGACAGTAATATCAATGTTTATATAAATAAGGCCTCTAGAATACTAATGATCATATTAGTAAGTACTTAGAAGTACTTTGGCACATAGAAGTACAGGCCACAGTTTCTGGAACCAGACATCTGGGTTTACCATTCACTTTTCTGACTCAGTTTCTTCATATGAAAACCAGAAATATAATGAAAATAATTAAGTCAAAAAAAAAGAACAATCTAATATTTTGGAAGTAGCAACAACAGGAGTTAGGACCAAATTAAATACAAAAATGCAGGGGAGGAAGGGGCCAGAAAAGACCTGCTGACAGTGCTGAAACTTTCTTGAGTCTCTCCTGGGACACAAGGAAGAGCTGGAAGAAACAGAGATAGGGCTTCCATGCTCAGCCTAGACTGAGTGACTCATATCAACCTATACTTCTCACAAAAAAAACTGTAGTGAAACAACTACTTGAGAGCAACCAACACAGGCAGGACTTGAGGGGCTACACAAAAGAAAAGAGAAGATGTGGTCGAGCTTCCCATTTACTCTGGCTGTTTCCATGTTTTTATTTTATAGCAATATGCCTGGTGTTGCATAGGTCATCAACACTCAAAAATACCTTGTCAGCTCTTCAAATGAAAAAATAGTGTTGTGATAAACATTTAACACATGTTACAATCAATAAAGATCCTAATCAGCTGCTTGAAGAGAAAAAGGTGAAATCTATTTTTCCCAGGAACAAGCAAGTGGCTCCCCATGTTGTTTGCCACTTACTCTGATGCCTGGCAAATGAATTTTAAACCAAATATACGATAAACTACCGCTGTATTTTATGTGCTACACGGGCTCACTATTGTACATGAGAGTCCCCTGTATAATCAGTGTAAAAGCACGTTTATACCTATGCTATGGGATTCCAGGTGTCATTTTACCATTTTAAATTATTTTAGAGGCTTCATGCAACTGTATATTTGCTTTTTTTGATGAGTTGCTGGTGACATGCACTGTCTATTTATTAAATTCTTGGTTACTGAGGTCATATCCAATTACAGCATTGTTCCTATGGAAAAGCATGATCTATTACATAACCACCGACCTAATGAGGTAATTTCTCAGCACTGTGCTGAACAGCAAGGGCAGCCTCTATCTGGGGCTGAATTTTTATCTGAACTATGAAAAATGTTTCAGAATGCTGTTTGAATAAGCATTTCTTATAAATAATCGAATACCCGGAACAACACTTCTTCAGTCCAACATGATGATAAAACTTGAATGAAGAACTACTTAGAGCCATACAGAATAATCATATGTAGAAAAGTAATTATATGACTCATAAAAATTAAAATAAGCTTCTGGATCTTTATTCCCTTTACCCCTTCTAATCAGTGCTTCAGTATACAGCAGCACAGATATACATGTGTGTTATTCAACCCAGTAAGTAATTCTTCCTTCCATTTTCAGTGTAAAGGTCTCAATTAGAAAGAAACATGAGCTCCTTTTTAAAAAGACTGTCTTTCCCATAAACATAACACTTGAAAGTACTCACGATCTTCATCTGTCTGTACTACGAGTTCTTGGCTCTCCTTCCGTCCCTCGGGATTCATGAGGATGAGTTTCACACTGACGTTGGTGTACGGGGAGAGGTTGGTGATGGTGTGTTGAGGGTGTGAGTTATCCGTGTCCCAGCTTACTTCTTCTCTCACTTGTTCCTGCCCTCCGACCTTGTAACAGTAGTGGACTGTGAGGTTGTAACTATGGCAACGAGTCACGTTATACCCAAATGGCTCCCAGCGGAGAGTGATTTGTCGAGATTTGACTTCGACGACTTCCAATTTTCTTGGGCCACGCATGGGATCTAAGATGCAAAAGAATGAAAAAGAGAACATAAGAGAAAATAATAATAAACGTTCCAGTGAAGCCCAGGTATCACAGATAATCCTCCTTATCCCCAGTATCTTGTCTTCTCTTCTTCCATATGAATAAAACACCTAAATCTTAGATGGGCATGAGGCCACCCAGAATAAGGACTAAAATTTCCAGTCTCTTCTGCAGTGAGGTCTGTCCTTCTACCCAAGTTCTGGTGGATAGCATACAACGTGAGACATCAAGAATGGATTCTGGGCAGTGTCTTTGAAAGGAAGGGGCTCACCATCCTTGTTCCTCCTTCCTTCCTATTAGCTTGATTGAGGATAGGGTGTCTCACGCTCATGCAGCCATGATGGACCATAATGTGCTTAAACATTAAGAATTCAAAGCAATGATGATGAAGAACCCAGGGTTCCTGATAATCACTGCACTGTCATACCATCCCTGAAGGGTCTACTTCCAAAATTTTCATTAGAGAGAAATACAGTGCTTTTATCTAAGGCTCTTTCCTCTGGGGCTCTGATACACAAAAGCAGTCTTAATGCTAATTGATGTATATATTTTTTATCTTTTTAAGATAATTCATCATTATGTAATTGGAAAACAGAGTAAAAGCTTGAGAATTCAGCATGAAATAATACAATGATTAAAGAGCATAAACAGATTAAAGAGCATAAACAGATTAAAGAGCATAAACAGAACTCCAGGCCTTGTTGGGTTGTGATTTGTAGAGAATTCCACACAGTCAATGCTGAAGTAGTTCTTTACTACCCCTGATCAGGTCTTGGTGTTGTTTCTTAGTCAAAGCTCCAGGGACAGAGTTTCGAGCTTAGAAATCTAAATGAAACGCAGGGAATATAAGCATTCTGATGGGCTTAAAAGGAAGAATATATACAGAGAAGGCTTTCTTTTTATACATATCTCTTCTTTTATTGAAGTATAGTTGATTAACAATGTTGTGTTAATTTCTGCTATACAGTGATTCAGTTATACATATATATGTATATATGTACACATTCTTTTTTAATATTCTTTTCAGTATGGTTTATCATAGGATATTAAATATAGTTCCCTATGCTATACAGTAGGACCTCGTAGTTTATGAGAAAGCTTAAACTTGTTTATGAAATGATGATGAAAATAAAGTAATACTAACTACATAACATTTACTGAGCCCTTATTACGTACCTTACACTCTTCTAAGAATTTACCTTTCATGGGATGGGGAAAACCTAATCTAAAATACTTTGCTTTAGTATATCCATACATACAATTGATCCATATATTTTGATTTTTGTTTTCCTGAATGTGGTCACTTTTATGAATTTATATATGAATTTATGAATTTATGAATTTATGAATTTATATAAAGAGATCTATAATTGGAAAGTGAAAATAAGCATGAAAACTTGAGAAATAATAGCTACCAGGGGTAGAAGGACGTGCTCCCACTCCCTCTTGCGGGAGCACCAGAATCACAACTAACTGCTGAACAATCACCGGCAGGAAGACACTGGAACTCACCAGAAAAGATGCTCCACATCCAAAGACAAAGGAGAAGCCGCAATGAGACGGCAGGAGGGGCGCAATCACAGTAAAATCAAACCTCATATCTGCTGGGTGGGTGACTCACAAACTGGAGAACACTTATACCACAGAAGTCCACCCACTGGAGTGAAGGTTCTGAGCCCCAGGTCAGGCTTCCCAAACTGGGGGTCCGGCAACGGGAGGAGGAATTCCTAGAGAATCAGACTTTGAAGGCTACCAGGATTTGACTTCGACAGGACTAGGGGAAACAGAGACTCCACTCGTGGAGGGCACACAAAAAGTAGTGTGGGCATCGGGACCCAGGGGAAGAAGCAGTGACCCCACAGGAGACTGAACCACACCTACCTGCTAGTGTTGGAGGGTTTCCTGCAGAGGCGGGGGGGTGGTGGCTGTGGCTCACCATGGGGACAAGGACACTGGCGGCAGAAGTTCTGGGAAGTACTCCTTGGTGCAAGCCCTCTGGGAGTCTGCCATTAGCCCCACCAAAGAGCCTGGGTGGGCTCCAGTGTTGGGTCGCCTCAGGCCAAACAACCAACAGGGAGGGAACCCAGGCCCACCCATCAGCAGACAAGCAGATTAAAGTTTTACTGAGCTCTGCCCACCAGAGCAACAGCCAGCTCTACCCACCACCAGTCCCTCCCATCAGGAACTTGCACAAGCTTCTTAGACAGCCTCATCCACCAGAAGGCAGACAGCAGAAGCAAAAAGAACTACAATCCTGCAGCCTGTGAAACAAAAACCACATTCACAGAAAGATAGACAAGATGAAAAGGCTATGTACCAGATGAAGGAACAAGATAAAACCCCAGAAAAACAACTAAATGAAGTAGAGATAGGCAACCTTCCAGAAAAAGAATTCAGAATAATGATAATGAAGATGATCCAGGAGCTTGGAAAAAGAATGGAGGCATGATTGAGAAGATGCAAGAAATGTTTAACAAAGATCTAGAAAAATTAAAGGACAAACAACAGAGATAAACAATACAGTAACTGAAATGAAAACTACACTAGAAGGAAACAATAGCAGAAAAACTGAGGCTGAAGAACACATAAGTGACCTGGAAAACAGAAAGGTGGAATTCACTGCTGCAGAACACACTAAAGAAAAAAGAATGAAAAGAAATGAGGACAACCTAAGAGACCTCTGGGACAACATTAAACGCAACAACATTCGCATTATAGGGGTCCCAGAAGGAGAAGAGAGAGAGAAAGGACACGAGAAAATATCTGAAGACATTACAGTCAAAAACTTCCCTAACATGGGAAAGGAAATAGCCACCCAAGTCCAGGAAGCACAGACAGACCCAGGCAGGATAAACCCAAGGAGAAACAGGCCGAGACACAGAGTTATGAAATTGGCAAAAATTAAAGACAAAGAAAAATTATTAAAAGCAGCAAGGGAAAAACAACAAATAACATACAAGGGAACTCCCATAAGGTTAACAGCTGATTTCTCAGCAGAAACTCTACAAGCTGGAAGGGAGTGGCATGATATACTTTAAGTGATGAAAGGGAAGAACCTACAACCAAGATTACTCTACCTGGCAAGGATCTCACTCAGATTCAACGGAAAAATCAAAAGATTTACAGACAAGCAAAAGCTAAGAGATTTCAGTACCACCAAACCAGCTCTACAACAAATGCTAAAGGAACTTCTCTAAGTGGGAAACACAAGAGAGGAAAAGGACGTACAAAAACAAACCCAAATCAATTAAGAAAATGGTAATAGGAACATACATATTGATAATTACCCTAAATGTGAATGGATTAAATGCTCCAACCAAAAGACAGAGACTTGCTGAATGGATACAAAAACAAGACCCATGTATATGCTGTCTACAAAAGACCCACTTCAGACCTAGGGACACATACAGACTGAAAGTGAGGGTATGGAAAAAGATATTCCATGCAAATGGAAATCAAAAGAAAGCTGGAGTAGCTATACTCATATCAGATAAAATAGACTTTAAAGTAAAGAATTTTACAAGAGACAAGGAAGGACACTACATAATGATCAGGGGATCAATCCAAGAAGAAGATATAACAATTATAAATATATATGCACCCAACATAGGAGCACCTCAATACATAAGGCAACTGCTAACAGTTATAAAATAGGAAATCAACAGTAACACAATAATAGTGGTGGACTTTAACACCTCACTTACACCAATGGACAGATCATCCAAGATGAAAATAAATAAGGCAACAGAAGCTTTAAATGACACAAAAGACCAGATAGATTTAACTGATATTTATAGGACATTCCATCCAAAAACAGCAGATTACACTTTCTTCTCAAGTGCTCATGGAACATTCTCCAGGACAGATCACATCTTGGGTCACAAATCAAGCCTCAGTAAATTTAAGAAAATTGTAATCATATCAAGCATCTTTTCTGACCACAACGCTATGAGATTAGAAATGAATTACAGGGAAGAAAAAGTAAAAAACACAAACACATGGAGGCTAAACAATACATTACTAAATAACCAAGAAATCACTGAAGAAATCAGAGAGGAAATCAAAAAAAACTAGAGACAAATGACAATGAAAACACAATGATCCAAAACTTACGGGATGCAGCAAAAGCAGTTCTAAGAGGGAAGCTTATAGCTATACAAGCCTACCTCAAGAAACAAGAAAAATCTCAAATAAAAAATCTAAACTTACTCCTAAAGGAACTATAGGAAGAAGAATAAACAAAACCCAAAGTTAGCAGAAGAAAAGAAATCATAAAGATCAGAGCAGAAATATATGAAATAGAAAAAAAGAAAACAGTAACAAAGATCAATAAAACTATCTTTGAGAAGATAAACAAAATTGATAAACCATTAACCAGACTGATCAAGAAAAAGAGGGAGAGGACTCAAATCAATAAAATTAGAAATGAAAAAAGAGAAGTTACAACAGGCACCACAGAAATACAAAGCATCCTAAGAGACTACTACAAGCAACTCTACGCCAATAAAATGGACAATTGGAAGAAATGGACAAACTTTTAGAAAGGTATAACCTTCCAAGACTGAACCAGGAAGAAATAGAAAATATGAACAGACTAATCACAAGCAATGAAATTGAAACTGTGATTAAAAATCTTCCAACAGGGGCTTCCCTGGTGGTGCAGTGGTTGAGAGTCCGCCTGCCGGTGCGGGGGACATGGGTTCGTGCCCCGGTCTGGGAGGATCCTGCATGCTGTGGAGCGGCTGGGCCCATAAGCCATGGCCGCTGAGCCTGCGTGTCTGGAGCCTGTGCTCCACAACGGGAGAGGCCACAGCAGGGAGAGGCCGGCGTACCACAAAAAAAAAACCCAAAAAACAAAACGACAACAAAAAAATCTTCCAACAGGGCTTCCCTGGTGGCGCAGTGGTTGAGAGTCCGCCTGCCGATGCAGGGGACATGGGTTTGTGCCCCAGTCCAGGAGGATCCCACATGCCGCGGAGCAGATGGGCCTGTGAGCCATGGCCGCTGGGCCTGCGCATCCAGAGCCTCTGCTCCACAACGGGAGAGGCCACAACAGTGAGAGGCCCACCTACCGCAAAAAAAAAAAAAAATCTTCCAACAAACAAAAGTCCAGGACCAGATGGCCTCACAGGTGAATTCTATCAAACATTTAGAGAAGAGCTAACACCCATCCTTCTCAAACTCTTCCAAAAAACTGCAGAGGAAGGAACACTCCCAAACTCATTCTATGAGGTCACCATCATCCTGATACCAAAACCAGGCCAAGACGCTACAAAAAAAGAAAATTACAGACCAATATCACTGATGAATATAGATGCAAAAATCCTCAACAAAATACTAGCAAACAGAATCCAACAACACATTAAAAGGATCATACACCATGACCAAGTGGGATTTATTCTAGGGATGCAAGGATTCTTCAATACACACAAATCAATCAATGTGATATACCATATTAACAAACTGAAGAATAAAAACCATATGATCTTCTCAATAGATGCAGAAAAAGCTTTTGACAAAATTCAACACCCATTTATGATAAAAACTCTCCAAAAGGTGGGAATAGAGGGAAACTACCTCAACATAATAAAGGCCATATATGAAAACCCCAGGGCAAACATTATTCTCAATGGTGAAAAACTGAAAGCATTTCCTCTAAGATCAGGAACAAGACAAGGATGTCCACTCTCACCACTATTATTAAACATAGTTGTGGAAGTCCTAGCCATGGCAATCAGAGAAGAAAAAGAAATTAAAGGAATACAAACCAGAAAACAAGAAGTAAAACTGTCACTGTTTGCAGATGACATGATACTATACATAGAGAATCCTAAAGATGCCACCAGAAAATTACAAGAGCTAATCAATGAATTTGGTAAAGTTGCAGGATACAAAATTAATGCACAGAAATCTCTTGCATTCCTATACACTAATGATAAAAAATATGAAAGAGAAATTAAGGAAACACACCCATTTACCACTGCAACAAAAAGTATAAAATAGCTAGGAATAAACCTACCTAGGGAGAGAAAACACCTGTATGCAGAAAACTATAAGACACTGATGAAAGAAATTAAAGATGATACCAACAGATGGAGAGACATACCACGTTCTTGGATTGGAAGAATCAATATTGTGAAAACGACTATACTACCCAAAGCAATCTACAGATTCAATGCAATCCCTATCAAATTACCAATGGCATTTTTTATGGAAGTAGAACAAAAAATCTTAAAATTTGTATGGAGACACAAAACACCGTAAATAGCCAATGCAGTCTTGAGGGAAAGAAACGGAGCTGGAGGAATCAGACTCCCTGACTTCAGACTATACTACAAAGCTACAGTAATCAAGACAATATGGTACTGGCACAAAAACAGAAACATAGATCAATGGAACAAGATAGAAAGCCCAGAGATAAACCCACGCACCTATGGGCAACTAATCTATGACAAAGGTGGCAAGGATATACAATGGAGAAGACAGAGTCTCTTCAATAAGTGGTGCTGAGAAAACTGGATAGCTACATGTAAAAGAATGAAATTAGAACACTACCTAACACCATACACAAAAGTAAACTCAAAATGGATTAGAGACTTAAATGTAAGACCAGACACCATGAAACTCTTAGAGGAAAACATAGGAAAAACACTCTTTGACATAAATCACAGCAAGATCTTTTTTGATCCACCTCCTAGAGTAATGGAAATAAAAACAAAAATAAACAAATGGGACCTAATGAAACTTCAAAGCTTTTGCACAGCAAAGGAAACCATAAACAAGATGAAAAGACAACCCTCAGAATGGGAGAGAATATTCGCAAATGAATCAACGGACAAAGGATTAATCTCCAGAATATATAAATAGCTCATGAAGCTCAATATTAAAAAAACAAACAACCCAATGCAAAAATGGGCAGAAGACCTAAATAGACATTTCTCCAAAGAAAACATACAAGACATACAAGAAGCACATGAAAAGCTGCTTAACATCACTAATTATTAGAGAAATGCAAGTCAAAACTACAATGAGGTATCACCTCACACCAGTTAGAATGGGCATCACCAGAAAATCTATGAACAACAAATGCTGGAGAGGGTGTGGGGAAAAGGGAACACTCTTGCACTGTTGGTGGGAATGTAAATTCATACAGCCACTATGGAGAACAGTATGGAGGTTCCTTAAGAAACTAAAAATAGAATTACCATATGACCCAGCAATCCCACTACTGGGCACATACCCAGAGAAAACCATAATTCAAAAAGACACATGCACCCCAATGTTTATTGCAGCACTATTTACAATAGCCAGGTCATGGAAGCAACCTAAATGCCCATCGACAGACGAATGGAGAAAGATGTGGTACATATATACAATGGAATATTACTCAGCCATAAAAAGGAACAAAATTGGGTCATTTGTTGAGACATGGATGGACTTAGAGACTGTCATACAGAGTGAAGTAAGTCAGAAAGAGAAAAACAAATATCGTATATTAATGCATGTATGTGGAACGTAGAAAAATGGTACAGATGAACCGGTTTGCAGGGCAGAAATTGAGACATAGATGTAGAGAACAATCGTATGGACACCAAGGTGGGAAAGTCGTGGGGGGGTGGTGGTGGTGGTGTGATGAATTGGGTGATTGGGATTGACATGTATACACTGATGTGTGTAAAACTGATGGCTAATAAGAACGTGCTGTATAAAATAAAAAGAACATTATTGGAAGAGTAGGATATAATAACCAAGGATAGGGTTTATTAAAATAAAGCTGTAATTAGTATAAAAAAATAAAATCATTGATTAGCAAAACAAAACCAAAACAAACAAACAAAAAATAGCTACCACGTACTGTGTGTGTACTTACTATGTGTGAGTTGTTTTGTATATAATCTCTATTCCTCCAAACAATCCTGTGGCTTAAGTACTATTCTTCCCAATATAGAAATGAAAAAACTGTGGCCACGGTGGGTTCAATAACCCGTCCAAGGTCAAGGTTTGACTGTGGCTCTGAATTCATATGTCTGGTAATGAAATAGCATATGTTTCATTATCAAATCTACCACAGAGCCTCTACCAAAATAAAGAAAATTGGATAAAAAGAAATCAGGATGTAAAGATACTTAAAACTCCATCTGACACATTACCAAAGAATGTAAACTATAATAAAGGTCCCGTGTATCTCATCTTGAGACAAAAGTGCTGGGAAGAATCCTTCACCTTTCTCCTTCTGGTTCCATAGAAGAGGGGTCCAGGCCACGTTCCCCGGCCCAGCTTTTCCAGACAACCACACATACACTTTGTAGCTACTGGAAATTTGTCTGGACTATCATTGAAGTTCATATCTTGCTTTTTATTTGTGCATAAATTCCTTTTTTTCTTCATCATTTGGGACCTAGAGAGAACTCAGAGATGTCCCCTTTCCCTGTGACCTCCAAAAACTGAAAAAGTTTCATGTGAAATAATGTTCTGGGTTTATATTTGTGAGATGGGATTTATCGGCCAGGTATCTGTCCAAACCATAGCACGAGGTTAATAATGACCATTCACGCTACTCTATCCTGTAATAACTCTAGGAACCAAGGACAAGTGAGAAAAAATTCCCCAGGAGAATCCTGAGTGGACGATTTTCATGGAATGTTCCTTTTTACCAAATCAATTTTTTATATTTAAATTACCAGTGTTAGGGAAAATATAAATAAGTTACTTAGCAATAACATTGTAGGTGTTTTTCAGTCTAGTGACTTTTTACCATTTAAAGGCAATGTCTAATTTTATATAATGCTTCATTAGTTGAATGCTTACAAAAACTTTTAATAAGCTCCAGATCCCTTATATAAACAGATTAACATGCATCTCTTTGACCCTTTCCTTATTAATCACACGTCTCCACAAGGACTGTTCTAAGGTTTGCATCAATTTTACTTACTAAATGACTAAATGCTTCAGATATTAGTTTCAACTAGCAATGCATTCCTAACTTAATTTCACTAGAAAAACTACTTTCTCTTGCAGAAGGAAGCCTGCATCATTTTAATACGCCTTAGCCAAGAATACACACAGGTGAATTATGCCCCAGGACTAAAAAACACAGGTTCTATGTGTTTACTGGCCAAGTTGTCTTGAAATGCATGCTCCCCTCCCCTCTATTACCTCTCAGAATTCCATCACAGTAAAATTACGCCCTTCCGTAAACTTGCCAAGTCAAACAGCTAAGCCTAGCACAAACGACCACGTCCATGATCAAGCCTCCACAGCCCCTACTGTCATGAGTGGTATTAAGAGACCAGAGATAGAGGCTGAGTTCTGAGTCTTAGATGGAAGGAGGGTTGTGGTGACTGGCTTGCACCTTGTTCCCAGTCAACTGAAACAAAACCGTGTTAGGGAAGAGATTCCAAACAGAATATTTCTTTTAAAAAATATTTTAGGGCTTCCCTGGTGGCACAGTGGTTGGGAGTCCACCTGCCGGTGCAGGGGATACGGGTTCGTGCCCCAGTCCGGGAGGTTCCCACATGCCGCAGAGCGGCTGGGCCCGTGAGCCATGGCCGCTGAGCCTGTGCGTCTGGAGCCTGTGCTCTGCAACGGGAGAGGCCACAGTGGTGAGAGGCCCGCGTACTGCAAAAAAAAAAAAAAATTTATTTTATTGGAGTAGAGTTGATTTACAATGTTGTGTTAGTTTCACGTGTACAGCAAAGTGATTCAGTTATACATACACATATATTCATTCTTTTTAGATTCTTTTCTCATGTAGGTTATCACAGAATATTGGGTAGAGTTGCCTGTGCTATACAGTACGTCCTTGTTGGTTATCTATCATATACATGGTAGTGTGTATGTGTTCATCCCAAGCTCCTGATTTATCCGTTCCCCCCACGTTTCCCCTTTGGTAACCATAAGTTTGTTTTCGATATCTGTAAGTCTGCTTCTGTTTTTTTTTCTTTTTAAAAAGTATTTTAATATCATTTCCAAACAGAGTATTTCCATCTGTGCCCTTTGTGGACCTTTGCCTACTATAAGTACAGTTCTGTTGTGTCTCTTAATATGTCAATACCAACATGGTGGAGTCAAATCCTATCAACAAGGGGAGGGATGAGTCCTAAACGCTTCTCCCTTTAGTCAACAGCTTAAGAGAGAAGTTGAATCAATACGATGATGCAGGCGACACAGTCTACTGTCTCTTGCCAGGGCCCAAAGGCAAGCACTAAGTGAGATGGGAAATGACATCTGATAATACAGACTGAATGTCCTGGGCTACCAAGTACCTGTGATAATATCCCCTTTGACGATAGCATTGTTAGGCTATGTCCAGTGACTAAGGGCATCTGACAACCCTGTCAACTCATGCTAAGCAAACTGCCGGATTTCACTACTCCTTTTCTACTTTCCTTCTGCCATTCTGCAAAACCGAGCTCTGATGCAGTGATGACTTCTAATGATTACATCTTAATTTGGTGTTTTATAGCACCTTCATCTTCAGTGTTTCCGCCCGAACCGTGTCTATTAGGGTGCTGCAAGCTGTGAACGAGGCATTCCACAGGGACATTTCCCCTAGTGAGTTACGCTGACAATCGCTGAAGACTTTGAAGGGCACTGCTGTCGACACAGATCACACTGTGGGAAATAAACGGCAACTTCATAGATAGAAATGCGTAATTTCAGTCTGCTAATTGCAAGGCATTTCTGGGAGCAAAATGCAAATACTGCTCCCCAAATTTGGCAAACTATTACTACCATTCCATGTGCACAAAATAAATCTCTTAAGAGTCAGATAACAGGGTAGTTAATTATATTTACTAGTTGGAGGACATCTGCCTCTCTTTTCTTACAGTCCTAAAGATGCTTCGGAGGATGTGTGTGGATTCCAAGGCCAGTTCTCTTCACATCCCCTTGGCCCGCAGTAGGATGGGTAAATGAAGGCCCCGTTGGCACAAGTCATAAGGCCAGCAGATCCAGTCTGGGCTTACAGGCTCACGACAAGAGACCAGAACGGTGTCCCTGAGGAGTGTGGTGGCTGTCACGCCCCAAGCCTAGGCAGGGAGTTCCCATCAACTCCCTTGCTGGCACCACTGGCAGCATTTTTCCTTCTGTTGTCTTTCTGCCAGTTCGAGCCAGGTTTCAAGCAGAGGTGTCTGACACTTGCAATCCTGACCCGAGGGACCAGCGAGCCGGTCCTAGCCTCCAGCACTTTGGCATCCTATTTAATCAGGGATCCCGCCTCCTTCTACACTCAGTCCTCTTTTTCTACGGATAAGGGCAGAGACTGACTGATAGGATCAATCTCCATTGCAGGTTCAATTCACAGCTCATTTCTCTGGAACTCTGCTCTTTACCTTTCATTACTACTACAGTGCTTTTTCAGAAACTCAATTTCAGAACCTGTGAGATAGATCTGGGTGTAATTTTAGAATCCTGTCATTGATAATCAAAAACACAGATTACAAACCAAGGCTCCTGCTAACAGGTTTCTCTCTTCTGCCTCTTCATGGACTTGCCAGAGGTCTATTACAATAAAAGGAATAACAACCAGAATGGCACGGTGGGCCCCTTTTGTCATCTTCAGCTACTGAATTTCTGCCTTGCCAGTCACACAAAAGAGGTGACAAAATAATAAGGTAATAGCTTTATTTACTTTACTATTCAGTTAAATCAGAGGAGAGACCTGGTTAACTAGTATTTTATCTTGGACTACAGTCATTTAATATTCCTAGGCAGCAAAGGTTCCAGGCACATGGCACTGTTTGCAAGCAACATAGCTATAGTTTTTGAATTAGCCGATGTTTTCCATAGTTTAGAAAGTACCCTTTGTCAGTGTAGTTGAAGGTTCTGAAATATATCAACCTTTAACCTATGCTACCCTACGGCATTATATACCTGTGATGTAATTAAATAAATGAAAACTTGTCATAAGAATGACATGAATTTGAATAGCCTCTTCCACCAAAATACTTTTCACATTAGTAATTCTTACATCATGATTAGAATCAAGAAACACACTTGAAAATGATCTATTCTTAAATATACCACACAGTCCTATATAAAAGAATAGTTTCTTCCTAAAAAACAAGCTGAATTTCAAAAATAGTACGAAGAGCTGAAAAAACAGTCATTGAATAAATGAAGGCAAGGGCAGCCATGCCAAGCCTCATACGGAAGCAAACATTTTCCCACATCTCCTGGTTTAGGATGGACATATTCTTCACAATGTCTTTCCTGTTTTCCAAGTGGTGGTTTGGATTCAGCCTAAATCGTAAAGGTAAGTGACCCACTACATTATGTTGCTGGGAAATGGACTCTCCACGTATCAATTCTACCGATGATTCTAATTTTGATCGCTGTAGAAAGGTGGAATTCCTATTCATGTCTTATGGGAAATGTAAAGATTATCTTACATAACAAATTACTAGGGCACAGACCAAGGTGAGAACAGAGACCCTCTCAGGCAAGAGGGTAAGGCTGCACTCACGCTCTGAACGTGAGGGACCACTGACAGCCTGGAGGGAGCATTTACCTGTGGTGTCAGGTAACCCTAAAAGACTACTGTGTACAGACGCTTTGTTTAGTTTTTGGTTTGGTTTGTACATTAAAAAAATTTAAGTAAAAGGATACATCTTGGGTCTTTGGTTAGTCACCCTTGGTGTCTGGTTTTAGGCTAGTGTCACCAAGTCTTCTAGGATAATTTTTAAAAAGAATTTTAAGATTTAATGTTCTCAAGTAAAGAGTTTATTGAATGGGGGTTGGAAAAAAAGAGGGAATAAACAATTTACTGTTTTCAACCGTCCAAAATAAAGAAATGCTGGCATTGATAATGCACTCACTGACATTAATATCTGTCATATTTTATTCCACCTGAACTAACTGTAAAGAATAAGGGTAGGAGTCCCACAATAGTTGAAAGATGTTATTCTGTTAAATACAAAGTATCCTTTGCTGGTGTTAAAGTTTTTGAAATTTTAAGTAATAAGACCTTTAAAGCACATTGAAAAGTACAAAATAAAACAATCACCTGTACACCTACTAATATCAAATATTAACATAGGTGTTTTGCTTCAGATCACTTTTGATTAAAGAAATAAAATAGTGCTGATACAAATCCTTTCCATGTTCCTGCAGGCTACCTCAAGGTTATTATGTGTCATTCCCAGACATGGTTTTGTACTTTTATGACATGTATCTGGGATGCTTAAAATTTAACACAAATGCTACCATTCTCTGCAACTTGACTGGTTCAACATCAGCCAAGTTGAAATACATAGATCTAGTTTATATGTATAGATAGATCTAGTTTATATCTATAGATAGATCATATAGATCATTTTAACTGGTGTATCAAATTCCAGTAGATAAATGAACAATAGTTTACTTCGGCATGCCCCTACTGAGGAACAGACAGGTTGAGTCTACATTTTCTCTATTACAAGCGGTGAACAATAAGCAGCGGTACCAACAGGAAGTCCACACCTCTGACCTCCTGAAGCCAAATCTTTAGTGCACATTAAAGTCTGAGAAACTCTGAATTAGAGGAGTGTTTTTCAGAATGCAGGCTGGATCCCACAGGTCTTAGGTTAGCATTCATTTTAAAGAAAGAGATGGAAACTAAAACATTAGAGTGCATTTTAGGTTGAAACGTGAGGACTGTGCAGATTTTGTTTTAGTTCTACCTACACACGCTCCTGTAAATTTACAGGTGAGTGTATGACTGTGTCACAATGTAAAATACACTTCATACTGCAACAAGAGTGAAAAACACATATCTAAAGAAATTCTTCCCTGGGTCACCAGAAGATATGTATAGAAATGTTCTTAGCAGCATTGTTAACAAAAGAATAAGAAAGAAAAATGTGGGCTCTCCTGGTGGCGCAGTGGTTGAGAGTCTGCCTGCCAATGCAGGGGACATGGGTTTGTGCCCCAGTCTGGGAAGATCTCACATGCCGCGGAGCGGCTGGGCCCATGAGCCATGGCCGCTAAGCCTGCGTGTCCGGAGCCTGTGCTCCGCAATGGGAGAGGCCACAACGAGAGGCCCGCGTACCACAAAAAAAAAAAAAGAAAGAAAGGAAAATATGCCAACAATCTAAATATCTACTGACCAGAAAACAGACATATTTATACGATGGAAAAGAATTCCCGACACAAGCCTCTTAGATAACCTCATCCATCAGAGGGCAGACAGCAGAAGCAAGAAGAACTATAATTCTTCAGCCTGTGGAACAAAAACCACATTCACAGAAAGATAGACAAAATGAAAAGGCTATGTACCAGATGAAGGAACAAGATAAAACCCCAGAAAAACAACTAAATGAAGTGGAGATAGGCAACTTTCCAGAACAAAGAATTCAGAATAATCATAGTGAAGATGATCCAGGACCTCAGAAAAAGAAAGGAGGCAAAGATCAAGAAGGTGCAAGAAATGTTTAACAAAGACCTAGAAGAGTTAAAGAACAAACACCTAGAACAATTAAAAAACAAACAAACAGAGGTGAAAAATACAATAACTGAAATGAAAAATACCCTAGAAGGGATCAATAGCAGAATAACTGAGGCAGAAGAACAGATAAGTGACCTGGAAGACAGAATGGTGGAATTCACTGCCACAGAACAGAATAAAGAAAAAAGAATGTAAAGAACTGAAGACAGCCTAAGAGACTTCTGGGACAACATTAAACGCAACAACATTCACATTATAGGGGTCCCAGAAGGAGAAGAGAGAGAGAAAGGACGCGAGAAAATATTTGAAGAGATTATAGTCGAAAACTTCCCTAACGTGGGAAAGGAAATAGCCACCCTAATCCAGTTAGCACAGAGAGTCCCAGACCGGATAAACCCAAGGAGAAACAGGCCGAGATGCAGAGTTACAAAATTGGTAAAAATTAAAGACAAAGAAAAATTATTAAAAGCAACAAGGGAAAAACGACAAATAACATACAAGGGAACTCCCATAAGGCCAACAGCTGATTTCTCAACAGGAACTCTACAAGCTGGAAGGGAGTGGCACGATATATGTAAAGTGATGAAAGGGAAGAAGCTACAACCAAGATTACTCTACCTGGCAAGGATCTCACTCCGATTCAACAGAGATTCAAAGCTTTACAGATAAGCAAAAGCTAAGAGATTTCAGCACCACCAAACCAGCTCTACAACAAATGCTAAAGGAACTTCTCTAAGTGGGAAACACAGAGAAGAAAAGGACCTAAAAAACAAACTCAAAACAATTAAGAAAATGGTAATAGGAACCTACATATTGATAATTACCTTAAACGTGATTGGATTAAATGCTCCAACCAAAAGACACAGGTTTGCTGAATGGATACAAAAACAAGACCCATATATATGCTGTCTACAAGAGACCCACTTCAGACCTAGGGACACATACAGACTGAAAGTGAGGGTATGGAAAAAGATATTCCATGCAAATGGAAATCAAAAGAAAGCTGGAGTAGCAGTACTCATATCAGATAAAATAGACTTTAAAATAAAGAATGCCACAAGAGACAAGGAAGGACACTACATATGATCAAGGGATCAATCCAAGAAGAAGATATAACAATTATAAATATATATGCACCCAACATAGGAGCACCTCAATACATAAGGCAAATGCTAACAGCTCTAAAAGAGGAAATCGATAGTAACACAATAAGAATTGGGGACTTTAACACCTCACATACACCAATGGACAGATCATCCAGACAGAAAATTAATAAGAAACACGAGCTTTAAATGTCACAATAGATCAGATAGATTTAATTGATATTCATAGGACATTGCATTCAAAAACAGCAGATTACACTTTCTTCTCAAGTGCACACTAAACATTCTCCAGGGTAGATCACATCTTGGGTCACAAATCAAGCCTTGTTAAATTTAAGAAAATTGAAATCATATCAAGCATCTTTTCTGACCACAAAGCTATGAGGTTAGAAATCAATTACAGGGGAAAAAAATGTAAAAAAACAGAAAAACATGGAGCCTAAATAACACATTAGTAAATAACCAAGAGATTACTGAAGAAATCAGAGAGGAAATCAGAAAATACCTAGAGACAAATGACAACGAAAACACAATGATCCAAAACCTATGGGATGCAGCAAAAGCAGTTCTAAGAGGGAAGTTTATAGCAATACAGTTCTACCTCAAGAAACAAGGAAAATCTCAAATAAAGAATCTAACCTTACACCTAGAGGAACTAGAGAAAGAAGAACAAACAAAACCCAAAGTTAGTAGAAAGAAAGAAATCATAAAGATCAGAGCAGAAATAAATGTAATAGAAACAAAGAAAACAAAAGCAAAGATCAATACAACTAAAAGCTGGTTCTTTGATGAGATAAACAAAACTGATAAACCCTTAGCCAGACTCAGCAAGAAAAGGAAGGAGAGGACTCAAATCAATAAAATTAGAAACGAAAAAGGAGAAGTTACAACTGACACCACAGAAATACAAAGCATCCTAAAAGACTACTACAAGCAACTCTATGCCAATGAAATGGACAACCTGGAAGAAATGGACAAATTCTTAGAAAGGAATAACCTTCCAAGACTGAACCAGAGGGAAACAGAAAATATGACAGACCAATCACAAGTAATGAAATTGAAACTGTGATTAAAAATCTTCCAACAGACAAAAGTCCAGGACCAGATGGCTTCACAGGTGAATTCTATGAAACATTTAGAGAAGGGTTAACACCTATCCTTCTCAAACTCTTCCAAAACACTGCAGAGGAAGGAACACTCCCAAACTCATTCTACGAGTCCATCATCACCCTGACACCAAAACCAGGCAAAGATACTACAAAAAAAGAAAATTACAGACCAATATCACTGATGAATATAGATGCAAAAATCCTCAACAAAATACTAGCAAATAGAATCCAACAACACATTAAAAGGATCATATACCATGATCAAGTGGGATTTATCCTAGGGATGCAAGGATTCTTCAATACACGGAAATCAATCAATGTGATACACCATATTAACAAACTGAAGAATAAAAAGTATATGATCATCTCAATAGATGCAGAAAATGCTTTTGACAAAATTCAACACCTATTTATGATAAAAACTCTCCAGAAACTGGGCTTACAGGGCACCTACCTCAACATAATAAAGGCTATATATGACAAACCTACAGCAAACTTCACTCTCAATGGTGAAAAACTGAAAGCACTTCCTCTAAGATCAGGAACAAGACAAGTATGTCCACTCTCACCACTCTTATTCAACATAGTTTTGTTAATTCCTGGCCACGACAATCAGAGAAGAAAAAGAAACAAAAGGAACACAATTTGGAAAAGAAGAAGTAAAACTGTCACTGTTTGAAGATGACATGATACTTTACATAGAAAATCCTAAAGATGCCACCAGAAAACTACTAGAGCCTATCAATTAATTTGGTAAAGTTGCAGGATACAAAATTAATGCACAGAAATCTACTGCATTCCTATACACTAATAACGAAAGCTCAGAAAGAGAAATTAAGGAAACAATCCCATTCATGATAGCAACAAAAAGAATAAAATACATAGGAATAAACCGACCTAAGGAAGTAAAAGACCTGTACTCAGAAACCTATAAGACACTGATGAAAGAAATCAAAGAAGAGAAAAACAGATGGAGAGACATACCATGTTCTTGGATTTGAAAAATCAATATTGTGAAAATGACTGTACTACCCAAAGCAATCTACAGATTCAATGCAATCCCTATCAAATTACCAATGGCATTTTCTACAGAAGTAGAACAAAATTCTTAAAATTTGTATGGAGACACAAAAGACCCCAATAGCCAACACAGTCTTGAGGGAAAGAAACGGAGCTGGAGGAATCAGACTCCCTGACTTCAGATTATACTACAAAGCTACAGTAATCAAGACAATATGGTACTGGCACAAAAACAGAAACACAGATCAATGGAACAAGATAGAAAGCCCAGAGATAAACCCACGCACCTATGGTCAACTAATCTATGACAAAGGAGGCAAGGATATACAATGGAGAAAAGATAGTCTCTTCAATAAGTGGTGCTGGGAAAACTGGATAGCTACATGTAAAAGAATGAAATTAGAACACTCCCTAACACCATACACAAAAATAAACTCAAATGGTAGAGACCTAAATTAAGACCAGACAATATTAAACTCTTAGAGGAAAACATAGGAAGAACACTCTTTGACATAAATCACAGCAAGATCTTTTTTGACCCACCTCTTAGACTTCCAAAACTATGTTGAATAATAGTGGCGAGAGTGGACATACTTGTCTCATTCCCGATCTTAGAGGAAATGGTTTCAATTTTTCACCATTGAGAAATTAAAAACAAAAATAAACAAATGGGACCTAATGAAACTTCAAAGCTTTTGCACAGTAAAGGAAACTACAAAAAAGACAAAAAGACAACCCTCAGAATGGGAGAAAATATTTGCAAATGAATCAACGGACAAAGGATTAATCTCCAAAAGATATAAACAATTCATGCAGCTCAATATTAAAAAAACAAACAACCCAATCCAAAAATGGGCAGAAGGCTTAAACAGACATTTCTCCAAAGAAGACATACAGATGGTCAAGAGGCACATGAAGAGCTGCTCAACATCAGTAAGTATTAGAGAAATGTAAATCAAAATTATAATGAGGTATCACCTCACACCGGTCAGAATGGGCATCATCCAAAAATCTACAAACAATAAATGCTGGAGAGGGTGTGGAGAAAAGGGAACATTCTTGCACTGTTGGTGGAATGTAAATGGATACAGCCACTATGGAGAACAGTATGGAGGTTCCTTAAGAAACTAAAAATAGAATTACCATATGACCCAGCAATCCTACTACCGGGCATACACCCAGAGAAAGCCATAATTCAAAAACAGTCATGCACCCCAATGTTAACTGCAGCACCATTTACAATAGCCAGGTCATGGAAGCAATCTAAATGCCCATCGACAGATGAATGGATAAAGAAGATGTGGTACCTATATACGATGGAATATTACTCAGCTATAAAAAGGAACAAAATTGGGTCATTTGTAGATACATGGATGGACCTAGAGACTGTCATACAGAGTGAAATAAGTCAGAAAGAGAAAAACAAGTATTGTATATTAACGCATATATGTGGAATCTAGAAAAATGGTACAGATGAACCGGTTTTCAGAGCAGAAATTGAGACACAGATGTAGAGAATAAACGTGTGAACACCAAGGGAGGAAAGCGGGGATGGGGGGGATGGTGGTGGTGTTGGGATGAATTGGGAGATTGGGATTGACATATATACACTAATATGTATAAAATAATTAACTAATAAGAACATGCTGTATTAAAAAATAATAAAAAAAGTATTCTCTAGTGAATATGAATGAAGCAATAATGAATCTTAGAAATACAGAATTGAGTGAAAAACTTGTCAAGTCACAGTAGAGAACTATTATATAATTTTATAGAAGTGAAAAATCAGCAAAATGGAATTAACATACGTATGTGTTAAAACCACTTTAACAGCAAAAGAAGAGAAAAACAAAGGACAAATTTACATGAAAATTCAGAATACTGTTGACCTCAGTTCTAGAGGAAGAGGGATAAAATGAGAAGCTTGCAGTTAGATCCAGAGGTTCTAAGGATGCTCTATTTTAAGCCAAGGAGTCAATTATTGTTATGCTGTACAATTTAGGTAGATTACTTCTACTCTTTTGTTACTATCAAATATTGCATAATAACTTAAAAGAATATTACTACAGGGAAGGCATGAATATCCCAGAAACACTGTTGGCACTTTGAAGTTCCCTTCCTGGAGAGCAGTCTACCTTTGGTTCTTACGAGAGAGAGACTCTGGTTACTATCAGCCAGACCTAATGGAAGCAAGACAATATCTCATTGAAGATTTAACTCTTCTGGATACATACCCATGGCTGGAGGCCTGTGACCCGAAGAGCTTTACAAAGCCCTGTACTCACAAGGGGTAACAGGCATCACACCAGCGATGCTCTCACCCCTGAAACCAGACATCTGGATCCTGAATGCTGAGTCTCAGGCCTGGCTCTGGCCACTCAGGGTACAGTTATTGCTTCTCCTGCCCCGCCCAAACTTCTGAACCTCACTCTCTTTCATTCTTGGATACTCGAAGAGAGGTCCAAAACGGAACTCAGGACGGCTACGTGAGGAGGGAAAGAGCATGAGGAAGGTAACCAACTGTCCAAGGTCATGACCGGCCCATCCTCAAGGCACTTATTGTCACCTGCCGGAAAACTGCACTATAAATATACAAATCTATGGGGTTCATGCTATGAATCGGCACCGCATGTTTATGCTGTGCACGGCTTGCACAACCATATGCCGTGGCCCTGCTGGAGTCAGTGTGCTTGTGTGTGTATGTCTACATGCATATGTTTATGTGCTGTCCTAAATGTGCAAGTTCCATGACCAAAAAGACCTACATGTGCTGCACACACTGAGAGTTCTGAGAGAATTTAATGGGCGATTTTATAACTTCTGATAGAGCAGGTCTGCAGAAGTGCACATGCTGTGAGGTGTGCTTGTTGACAGAAGTCTGTGGATTTTTTTTCAGCAAACTAATACCACTTACTCATTTAACCATTTAACCATGAATAGTAACTTCACATTCATATATCCACATATAGTACTTAAAATTGCATTTTCACGAAGGTACCAGTTCTAGCTACTCCTCCCTAATCTTATCTGTCCCTCATACCTTTGCTTTTTGACAAGTTCATCTGAATCAACCCAAGGACTTCTAATTGATGCCCCTTTATCATAGGAACCAAGTAAGAATGATTCCATGAGTAAGTCACAAGTGCCAAACAGATCATAACCATTCTCGCTTTCCTCACCAGTCGGGTGAGTCTGTCTGCCGTATCCCAAATACCGTTCTCCCTCCAAAATTAACAACTCTGTTCTCAGTAATAGTCACCTTTTTATCTGCCAAAAAGTAGCCTTCAATCCCTTTCAATCTTGGTTCAAAAATCAATCTCTTTTATGACTATTTCTTCTTAGTTAAAATAAAAACTCAGACATTCATACACCCACAATGTCAAAATCCTCATGTTCATATGTTGATTATGTTTCTGTATGTTTTCTTGTCTTCTGTAACAATCAAGTTTATTGACTACTGATCCTACGTCTAACAGGAATGCTTTATCCTAGAAGAATCCTATGTTTACTAATCAATGCATTTGATAAAAGGATGCTAACAGAATAATAAATACCAAGCGTCTAGCTCGGTTCCTTTGTTTTCGTAAGTCAATTCAGAAAACATCTCCTTTTCTCCAGTATTTACCAGTTTTCTATGAAAAGCCTTTCTAAGTTCTGTGTTGTGACTTGCATCTCTGTCTTACTTGCTGCTTTATAAAAATGGCTCCCCTAACAACCAGAATAGTCCATTTTTCCCTGAGTTCCTTGGTGACATTTCCAAAGTGTAAAGTTCATCCCTGCAGGAGGAACACTACTGCTGTACACTAAAATTAGGATCTTCAATTGTTTTGATGCCCTGGAATGAACGAACTGTAATTCATCCTATAGATGAACTTTATAAGAAACTGTTGTATGAAATAAAAATGATTCTCCAGTAAAAGACTTTCTTAGTATTTATTTCAGGGTATATTAAAGGAGGAGGCAAATGATTTTCACAGAGTTTTTCAGAACTGTCAAAACTTCGTTTGGAATGTGTTTTGATCTTCTCTAACCCTCATAAAGCTGTAATGCCCACGAAAAAACCTTAGAAGTTTGGATCTGATATTTCACCCAGAGCAAAATAGTACCCAAACCAGTCACTTCCTGTTACAGAAGTAATGTGATTAGTGTTGAAAAAAGCCAACTGAACACAATTTTAGTTTTACCCATATGAACCATTCTCTCTGCTAGTTGATATTAAGCAGATAAATCTTTCAAAAACATTTTTACCTGTTCAGACCCTCCTACTGTAGTATTTACAATTTTTTTTATGATTACACAGTTTTCTGTTTGAAATTATTTGTGAATGTGTGCAAATGGCTTTACAAAAGACCACACTCAACTCTGCTAGATTTATTGCTATATACACTAGGCCCCCTTACCCAAGGAAGGTAATTTCAAAGACCCCCAGTCCATGCCTGAAACTGGGGATAGTACTAACACTATGTTTTTTCCTATACAAACAGACTTATAATAAAGTTTATAAATTAGACACGGTAAGACATTAACAACAATAACTAATAATAAAATAGAACAATTACTAGTATATACTGCAACAAAAGTTATGTGAATGTGGTCTCTCTCTCAAAATATCTGATTGTACAAACTTAATGCCGTTCCCATCTTAACTAAGCACTTATTATGCACTCTGGCCATAACTTGTGCAGCTTGAGGTGTGAGAGCAAAACTAGCACAGAATTCTTTTTCCTTCTTGACAACTTCATGGATAGAAGACTCATTCTTACCAGAGATCTTAGCAACCTCAGCATACAGTTTATTTTCTTTCCTTATTAAGTAGAGGATGTTCACCTTTTCCCTTAAAGGAGGCACTTTACGGCTTCTCTTGGGCACATCCCAATTGCCATGCACTTTGGGGTCATTATTAAGTAAAATAAGGGTCACCTGAAAACAAGCACTGTGATACCGTGACAGTCAATCTGGTAAACCACTACTAAGTGACTAAGGGCAGGACACACTGGAAGGTGACAGATTTCATCACGCTACTCAGAATGGTGCCCAGTTTACAACATGAATGGTTAATTTCTGGGATTTTCCACTTAATACCTTTGGACCATGGTTGACCGAGAGTAACTGAAACCGCAGGTAAGGGGGGACCACTGTATAACAACAGTTCTTCTGTGTTTTCGTCAAAGCTTGTTTTAAAAAGAACTTTCCTCCATTTAAATTCACATATGATAGACAAGTTTGTATTTAATAACCTAAGTTTTCCATCCTTCTAACCTTCTAGGGACGCTTGGGGAATGAAAGGGTAGAAAACTCAGTTCTAGAAGGACAGCACGCTGCCAGCAGCCCACTGAAGGTGTTAATATTAAGACAGAAAGAGGGATTTCCATGGGAAGAAAGGAACCAGTTTCCTTTGCTTTAAAAAGGTAAGAAAAAAGAAAACAAAGGTTCTAACTTGAAATTATCTCTGTTCCCTCAAACAACAAACAACTTAACAAACTCGCCCTTTTTGTAAATATGGTGTAGTTTACCTCTCTGCTGAGATGCCTCCATATTTTGCTATCAAATTTTAGCATCGACTTTACCCTAAAAGTAGTTTCTGTGTGGAATCATCTCCATTTTCCCATCTGTCTTACTTTGCAGTGTTATTTTTCTGACCTTTTCAAATATGAAGCCTCAGGTAATATGAAAAAGTGCAATTTTCTCATTTACAAAATGGAAAGGCAATGTGGATTTTTTTGTTTGTTTTCCTGGAAGCCAGAAAATCAATGGATGACTTATTAATGATGTACTGATTCATAGTCACTTATTGCAACACTCTTGCAGGCCTGTCGTCTGCCCGTACCCCTTATCAGTAACCACCCCAAACTTCTCCTTCAAATGAACCCTTGTCTCCTGACTTCACAGCACTCAAATCCTGATCTCTGCAGTCCATAAAGATTAGGGGGGTGGGGTCAAAACCCTCCCCAAAAAAACCCCATGTGTCGAGCCCACTACTCCACCTCCCTAGACTCCGATGCTCAGCTCCCCAGGGGAGGACAGAGGGGGTCAGCAATCAGCTGCCTAGGTGATCTGGGGCCAACCCTCTTCCCACCCGGTAAGGAATCCCTGAATTACAAACATGGACAGACATACACTATTAATATGACATCTGGAGAAAGTGTGCTGTGTTGTTTGGTGCTACCTTTTCTTTTTTTAACTTGCCATGTTTTCTATCTTTTTTGTACGGATTAAACAACAGAAATTTATTTTTTCCTAGTTCTGGAGGCTAGAAGTCTGAGACAAAGTTGTCATGAATGTTGGATCCTTCTGAGGGCCAGGAAGGAAGGATTGTTCCAGGCTTCTCTCCATGGCTTGTAAGTGGCCATCTTCTTCCTGTGTCTTCCTGTGTCTTTCCTTTGCATATGTCTGTGTCCCAATTTCCTCTTATAAGGTATAACAGTCATATTGGATTAGGGGCCACCCTAATGACATCATTTTAACTTAATTACTTCTTGAAAGACCCTTTCTCAAAATACAGTCACATCCTGAGTTGAATTTTGGGGAGCACACAATTCAGCCATGTTTTCTTTTTTCTTTTTTGGCCTCAATGCACAGCTTGTGGAATCTTAGTTCCCTGACCAGGAATTGAACCTTGGCCCTTGGCAGTGAAAGCTCGGAGTCCTAACCACTGGATCACCAGAGTGTTCCCTCAGCATTTTCTATCTTTAAGGAAAGAACTGTTCTTTAATAAAAGAACAAGGAAACGATCACAAATAAGGATTTTATTACAGCTCATTCCTCACTCAACTTTTGAAAATGAATCACAGTTCATTGATACATATATCTTTTATTTCTGTTAACTTGCCACAAAAACTTGTTTTAAAAAATTACAACTATGCTTCCTCAAGCATTTGAATATTTCTTAGAAGTGGCTTAAAAACTATGGAATATATTATATAACCTTAGTAAGACAGAGGACTCATTTGCCATTTAATGTTTAGTTAAAAAATACTCATGATTCTTACATATTGAAAATTAGACATTTTCATGAGGATCCACAGATAATAATTCTAATTAGCTATTGATATGATAAACAGTATGACATATCTTAGCTTTTTCCATCCTTTCTGAAGTTGAATTCTTGGTAAAGAATCTAGTCTTCATAAATTAAAAGCAACCTTTCTTTGGTGTAGCGTTCATTTTCCTGAATTTCCAGACACGTTCTCACTTACTAATACCTCGTAGCCAGAGCACATGGTGGGTCAGATGTGGTAGGAGCGAACCTGGGTGGTATGAGGAGGGGGCAATGCTGAGCTTTGGGTTGGACGTCCAAGAATCTGGATTTTGAGGGGCCCCACTGAATATGATCACATTTATTCCTCCAATGCTGTGAGAGTTAATTTGCCACACTGGGGAGACTAGACCTCCTTGCGGGGGTGAAGATGAGAGAATACAATAAATGATGATTGAAAAAGATAATGGATTCAAGTCAGGAAGTCATATCATGGATGACCAACAGATTGGGGGTCATGGGGAGGGGCTGCTGATAAATAATCACATTTCTTCCACAACTGCCTCACAAAAATTGGGAACCAATGAAGAAATATAAACACAACAGTCTAGATACAAGGTGGATACGAGATAAAATATAGATGCAAGATACAAGGTATCCTTAGCTATGCGTAACACTGAGGTCTTAGGAAGCCAATACATAATAGTCTGTCTTCCCTTTAGGTTCTCAACTGAGGGACAGAGACCCATTGATTTCAGACAAGTGAAGATCATGCTATCAGATTTATGCTGATAAAGGTGATTAAAGAGAAAAGCTTATATCTGTGGCCAGATAAGCTTGCTATGACATTCATTTAAGCCCTTTTCCTTTCAACACCTTTTTGAGCTTTAATTCACGCCATAAAATTCACCCATTTAAATTGTATGATTCAAAGTTTTTTACTATATTCACAGAGTTGTGCAACCATCGCCACAGTCTAAGTTTAGAACATTTTTATCACCCCCCAAAGAGACTACATATCAATTAGCAGTCACTCCTCAACTGCCACCAACACCACCACCTCCAGCCGTCAGTAACCATTAATCTACTCTATAGATTTGCTTATTCTGGACATTTCATATAACCGGAATCATACACACATGGTCTCTTGTAACTGGCTTCCTTTTACTTTGTATGACATTTTCAAAGTTCATCCATACTGTAGCATTTTTCAGTACTTCACTCCTTTTTATTCCAACTGATACTCCATTGTATAGATATAATACAAGTTTTATATCCATTCATCAACTGATGAGAATTTTAGACTATTTCCACATTTGAATAGTGCTTCTGTGAACATTCATGTACAAGTTTTTGTGTGGACATATGTCCTCCGTACATTCTTGGGTCTGTAGCTAAGAGTGGAGTTACTGAGTCATGTTGTAACTTATCCATTTGAGGAACTGTCAGACTGCTTCCAAAGTAGCAGCAATGTATGAGGGATACAATTTCTTCACATCCTTGGCAACACTTGTTAATTTTCCCATTTTTAATTTTATCTTTTTAAAGGGATGCTAGTTGATATGAGGTGGTATCTCACTGTGGGTTTGGTTTTCATTCTTCTAATGGCTAATGATGTTAAGCATCTTTGCTTGTGCTTACTGGCCATTTGTATATCTTCTTTAAAGAAATGTCTATTCAAATCCTTTGCCTATTTTTTTAAACTAGGTTACTTGTCTTTTATTATTGAGCTGTAGGAGTTCTATATACTAGATGCCAGTCCTTTATCAGATATATAATTTGCAAAATTTTTCTCCCATTCTCTGCACTGTCTTTTAATTTTCTTGACGGTGTCCTATGAAGCACAAACGTTTTAAATTTAATGATGTTCAGTTTGTTTTTTTCTTTTTTCACTTATGCTTTTAGTGCCATATCTAAGAAACCATTGCTTAATCCACACAAACGTCACAAAGACTTATACCTATTTTTCTTTAAAGAGTTGTATAATTTTGGCTCTTACATTTAGATATATGATCCGTTTTGAGGTGATTTTTGTCAATGATATAAAGAAGGTGTCCAGCTTTATTCTGTTGCATGTGGATGTCCACTTGTCCCAGCACCATTTGCTGAAAAGACTTTTATTTTCCCCACTGAATGGTCTTAGCACCCTCATTTAAAATCAACTGACCATAAATGTAATAAGGTTTTTTTTCCCCAAACTCTCAATTCTATTGCATTTCTCTATATATCTATCCTTATGCCAACACCACACTGCCTTGATTACTGCAGTTGTACAATGAATCCATTCTAGAATTAAATGCACATGTACCCCTTCATTCACCAGCAGATACAAGCTCTCTCCACCCCCACCTAGGGAAGGTCTATTTAGCCATGGTTGCATGAAAGAACATTTGTGTCTTGAGGACGATGCCCAGAAGAAGCTGGTCAAACGTCCTCACTTCCTTTTCCAGATGCCACCAGTCCAATGAGTCCCTGCTGCTCACACGGGAAGGAGGGAGAAGGGACAGGATTCTCTCCGGGACCAAACCCCAGTCAGGCTCCTCTGGGTCCTCCTCTCCACCAGGCCCCCACCTGGGCCCACAGAGACTTGAACAAAGATGGACATAATTTCTAACAGCTCGAGGCTGCATCCCTAGGGGACCCCAGGCCCCCTGAGAAACTCAAGGCTGCCCGGAGAACAGATGCTGGTCCCAGCGACACCTGAGGACAGGGCCCCAGCTCCCAGCTTCTGTGGACGGGAGGACCTGACTTATTCCATAAGCACCAGTCAGCAAACCAGATGGTGTTACATAGACCAATGTTTCACTTCCCTGACCCTACTGATCCCCCATCACCCCTTTCCCACCCCCTCATCCTTCCTGTAAAGGCCCAGTCACCTCTGAGCAAATCCAAGCTGAGTTCAGTTCATGCTGGACTCATTTCCCTAGTACAATAGTGGATTTCTGATTAAAATCTATCCTGGCCTCTTTAACTAGTATCTGGCTTTGTTTATCTTTGATAGAGGGCAGAAGAGGGGACCGGGGCCTTTCCTCCCCATGGAAGCATCAGGAGTAGAGGATAAGCATTCCCCCAATGTGGATGATGTAAAAAAGAACTTTAAAAAACTAAATAAATAACAAAACAAAACAAGAATATCAATATAGTACACACAAAGCTTATTTCTAATGTAAACCAGAATAGCAAGCATATATTATAAAGACATTATCACTAGAGAGAGAGGAAAGATATTCTAGGAGGATGATATAAAAAAGAACTTTAAAAATCTAAATAAATAAATTTAAAAAAGGAAGTCAACATAGTACACACAAAGCTTACTTCTAATGAACCAGAAGAGGAGGCATAGATTATAAAGATATGATCATGGGACCAAATAATAGAGAGAGAGGAGAGATATTCCTCGTGGAATAGACAATTGATAAATGAAGACACAATGTTGGGTGGTCCCATAACATGTCCATTCAGCAGAGACTAAAACAGAGGCGTCAGGGTAACATCAGGAGATTCTACCAGTGACCAGCAAGGTCCTAGCCATAGAATGTGCTCCAGGGGAAGTATCAGGCACGTCATAAAGCAAGAGGGTCCAGTACCGCAATAGACAGGCATCTAGTTCTTGACGTGGAGTAAGTTGGGATCGGGCTGCTCAGTTATCTCGGGGGTTAAGACAAGGTGATAAGGCCACCAGAGCAAAGGGACTAGGCGACGACCTGCGTGTCCTCGTCAGACCTCCCCCATGTGAGGTCAGTGTGGGTCCTGGAGACAGTAAAGGGTTAAGCCTACACGGGGGCTCAAGGGGCCTCAGCTATGGGGAGAGGAGGCCTGGTGACCTGTGGGTCAGACATGGGGACTGGCCTGCTGGCAGTAGAGGGTGGACTGAGGAAGGGAGAGCCTGGAGGGAAGGGTACAAGGCTGGGCTCTCCCCGGCGGACCTGCAGGTGATGGCCAAGCCAGCCTGTACCAGGAAAACGGCAGCCCAAAAAACAGCCTGGAGATATACACCACGGAATGCCATCCATTAAACGGTCAGGGGCTGGAGTGGAGGGTGGGACCAGGGACAGGAAGGAGACTGTCCTGCCAAGACAGGGGACAGAGGGAGAAGAGCTGGGGTTGTGATGGACCTGTTTGCTGCCTGCATGATGTCCACAAATGGACAGCCAGCATGAGCCTTAGGAGGAACCTGAGGCTCAAGATCAGGGGTGAAGGATGTGGAGGCTGTGCAACTGTTCAAGCCACTAACATAGATGGTGGCTCCAAGGAAAAGCGTTTAGAAGAAAGAGAAGGATAAAGGAAAAGCCTATGTTAGCTGAACCTCATTTTATTTTGGTTTCATGTTTTCCTTTTAAGATTCTTCAAGGCATCTCCCCTCCCCTACGAAACTGACAGTAATAAGATATTAAGACATATAATTTTTAAACCATTCATTCTTTGATATATGCCACTTTCAACATATTATTTTATAATAGGTTTTACTTGAATTTTAAAAGAAAAGTTTTTAGTCAAGTGAAGAATCTTCAACTCTGAACTAGAGCCAGCTGGTATCTGGATTTTTATATGTGGTACCTACTTAATAGTTACACATTTTTAGAGAATGCCTCATTTAAATTCTAATGTATTTTAATAAGGAATGAAAGAAAATATCACCCAGTATGTACTTTTTTTTCTTAAATTACCCCTAGTGCTTGATTACTGATTACTCCTCCACAATCAAAATCATGTCTTAAATACGAATGATACAAAACAAGACTACAGCCTGAATGTCTAACAGAGAGATTTTAGCTGCTTGTTTAAGATGACATACCTAGCTATTCAGTGATCACTTTATAATAACCCCTTTCATTTCCAAATCTACTGCCATCAGGCAGCAGTGAGGAAAGAGCTGGCAGCAGGTTTCACAATTGCACATTAGTTTTACATTTCATGACAAGCTAATTCTAGAGAGTTCTAAAGGGAGACAAGCACGGGTCCCTGTGATTTTCTTCCCTTTGCATGAAGGAAACATGTGTCTAGCTGCTAAAGGAAAGATAAAAGACTACAGACATATACTTTTCACCTCACCCTCATGTCAGTGACAATTTGCCCCAACTGCACTCCAGGTGCCACGGTTCACGTCTAAGTCAACAAGAAGTAAGCAGGCTGCCAACCGCTCTTCAGCCCAAGCCAAAGAGTTGCACGAGTTCAGAATCCCACCCACAACTGGACTCAATCATAGCATGATAGTGGGGTCTTCGTAAGAGGGCCTGGGTTTAAATGCTGCAAAAACATAACACAGAACTTCAGCTCTTACATTTTATAAGGCAGAAAATATAACCACCCGATCCTAGAAATGACAAATATGCTTGGCCATTTCAAACGTGCTCCCACAAAAGGCATTTCGATGCAGACGAACCCTAGGTCATGCCTTGTGATGCCCCTAATTAAATTCAGAACCCCTCCCAGTGTCAAACATGGGTCTGTACAGCACCAAGCAGCTGAGAGAGTGAACTGATTTTCAAGGCATTATTTAAGCCAATCTATGATCACACTTGAGGAACACTTTAAGCTCTTGGTTTAAGCTTTGAAGGTTGCCATGAAAATCACCTGGGAAGATGATAAACCACGGTATAAATCTCAGATTTGAGCAGCTCCATCCTTGCCAGAAAAGCAGAGGCACAGATGTTGTTTATAATGCTGTAGAGAAATAAATGGGATGTGTGATTCCACACATCAGTCTAAAGAAGATGTAGCAGGATGTACCCGCTCTCATGGCAAGTCTATTGCCGCTGACAAACTGCATTAATTCAAAGTCATTAGCCCAACAATGTGAGCTAAATCGAGAGTCTCAGACAAAGCTTTACTGAACCGGAGACAAGACTGCACAGCCACGTAAATACACGCTAAAGAAATGTCATCAATTAATGCTACATGGCTAAACAGCAGAGTTCATTTTTTTCTAAATGGATACAGTCTGATATGTGTGATCTGCCAGAGCCAAGGTGTGTAGAATGAAAGCAACTTTGGCAAATTAACTCTCAAACGCAGGAACTGAGAGATGAACAACATTCTCCAGGTCAACTGGAGGAATACATGTCGAACTGCTCGGTGCACTCAGGCCCAGACTGCACAGAAATAGCCCTCTCACAAGGCAATTATGCAATGACTGTTCTAAACATCTGGCAACAAGACAGAATAGAGCACAGATGTGAAAACTGAGAGGCCTGAGATTAAAAGGTAAAGCACCAAAAGAAATAAACTTTTACTTTTTGGCTACATCTTATTATTTTTGTTTCCCCACACCAAAAAAAAAAAAAAAATCCATATCACTATTCTCACAAAGCCTATGATTCTTTTCCTTTGAATGCTACCTCTACCAATGACCTTGAACCGTACCTTATCTCTTCAACTCCAAGTCAGCTTGGTTGACTTGCTACATGATTTTAAGAGTAGCACACATATGCTATCCCAATGCAACCTTGCATTTATTGTACCCCACCACCATACAGGAAGCAGGGGTAGCTGGCTCTGACCTGGGGAATCATCCAAGTACAAAAATAACTCTGAATGGCAGCATTATTTGGGTGGGGAGGAGAGTAAGATTCACGCCTGGCTGTCATACATCAAAACACAGGGGTACATACGTATTCAGAGAAAGCACACCAGCCAGCACCTGTCCACTTTTCATGAGCTGAGACGCTCTGCCCTGAGTTACTGCCGAAATCTAGAAGCCTGAGATGGGTCACCCATGAGGCTCAAACTGAAAGAAGTGATTGCAGTGGGAAGCAAAGACACCGCATCATCACTCACTATAGCTCCAAGGACAAGAGTAAGTTGAATGGACCTGGGGAGAAGGGAGTGGTGTCAGAGCCTGCGGAAGCATCACAGGGCAAACGAATGTTCTAGTAGTGGGAGGTACCCACCCTTTGTGCATCCAACCCTCACATTAGGGGGAAGGCATCCACTAAAGCTTTCATTTTTTCCATCTCATAAAAATGATGACTTCTTTGGTAAAGCTATGAATGAAAAAGATTTAAACTGCCAACCCTAATATTGTATCAGCTTGTAGTATATCCAGTTTGGAATACAGCCAAGAATGTTTTCCTTCTAATTGAGGCCTTTGATTATTACTTGGGACCAGAGTATGGGGATCCACAAACAAGAGAAAGTCCTTTCAATAGTCTCAAAGTCTCAAGAATCTCTAGAGCGTTAATCTCAACTCCCCACTATCTCTGGAAATCTTCTATCCTGGAAAGGAATAAATATGGATCTAGCCATGCATCAAATACCACATTTTAAATTATAACACTAAAGATAATGTCTATCATTTTTGAACAGTTATCTTCCAAGCAGTATACTAGGCAGGTATACGTATATATTTAAATTTAACTAATAATTAAAAATTATTAATTAAATATAGAAGGGATTATATAGAATATAAGATTAAGATCAAACCTCCTTTAATTTAAAAAAGGAAGCAGGATTGAACAACTATCAAATCATCGAGGAGAGAAATACAGTAATCCGTAAAAGTTCCCAGAACTTCTTAGGATGCATCATTTCCTCATGGATGGTTTGTATGAAAACAAAACAATATACAAGATTAACGGGTGTTTGCAACACTGACAAGTGCATTTTATTAACTTCCAAGGCTGGATTCAAGACAATCAATCTGGTGTGTTCTAATAATGTAGGTATTAAAAATCTGCTACTTACAGAATTATGAATTTGGTAATTACTTCTGAGATACATGAAATCATAAAATGCATCATGCTTTTGCTAACACATTTCTGGTAGAAAATAAACTAAAAAAAGTAGCCCCAGTTATTCATCAATATTAAAACCTTTTCAAGATGTTATATGACATGTTTTACCGTGGATTTTGTTCCCAGAACTACCTCTAGCAAACACCCTAATTCTAGCTAGGTGTCTAACTTTAATCATTCTGCAGTCTCCCAGAATTCAGACAGGGGAGGGGGCATTGCTTGGTAAAAATCAACAGGCTGACTAAATGGCGACTGGAAATACTATTAATATTGTGACAATATTATGATTAGAAATAAGGCTATCTGGGGCTTCCCTGGTGGCGCAGTGGTTGAGAGTCTGCCTGCTGATGCAGGGGATACGGATTCGTGCCCCGGTCTGGGAAGATCCCACATGCCACGGAGCAGCTAGGCCCGTGAGCCATGGTCGCTGAGCCTGCGTGTCTGAAGCCTGTGCTCTGCAATGGGAGAGGCCACAACAGTGATAGGCCCGTGTACCACAAAATAAATAAATAAATAAATAAATAAAGCTATCTGCTAAAATTTCAAAAAGCTAACTGCAGAGGGGAAAAAAAAAAGCAAAGGGACCTTTAAGATAGTGGAAGAGTAAGACGTGGAGATCACCTTCCTCCCCACAAATACATCAGAAATACATCTACACATGGATCACCTCCTACAGAACACCTACTGAACAGTGGCAGAAGACCTCAGACCTCCCAAAAGGCAAGAAAATCCCCATGTACCTGGGTAGGGCAAAAGAAAAAAGAAAAAACAGAGACAAAAGAATAGGGACGGGACCTGCACCTCCGGGACGGAGCCGTGAAGGAGGAAAGGTTTCCGCACACTAGGAAGCCCCTTCGCTGGTGGAGACAGGGGGTGGAAGGGAGGAAGCTTCGGAGCCACAGAGGACAGCGCAGCAACAGGGGTGCAGAGGGCAAAGCAGAGAGATTCCCACACAGAGGATCACTGCAAACCAGCACTCACCAGCCCAAGGGGCTTGTCTGCTCACCCGCCAGGGCAGGTGGGGCCTGAGAGCTGAGGCTCGGGCATCAGAGGTCAGACCCCAAAGAGAGGACTGGGGTTGGCTGCGTGAACACAGCCCAAAGGGGGCCAGCGCGTCACAGCTAGCCGGGAGGGAGTCCGGGAAAAAGTCTGGAACTGCTTGAGTGGCAAGAGACTGTTGTTTCAGGTGCATGAGGAGAGGGGATTCGGAGCACTGCCTGAACGAGCTCCAGAGACGGGCATGAGCGGCGGCTATCAGTGTGGACCCCAGAGACGGGCATGAAACGTTGAGGCTGCTGCTGCAGCCACCAAGAAGCCTGTGTGCAAGCATAGGTCACTCTCCACACCTCCCTCCCGGGAGCCTGTGCAGCCCGCCACTGCCAGGGTCCGTGATCCAGGGACAGCTTCCCCGAGAGAACACACGGCGTGCCTCAGGCTGTTGCAACATCACATTGGCTTCTGCAGCCGCAGGCTCGCCCCGCATTCCGTACCCCACCCTGCCCCCAGCCTGAGTGAGCCAGAGCCCCCTCATCAGCTGTTACTTTAGCCCGTCCTGTCTGAGCAAAGAACAGATGCCCTCAGGCGACCTACACACAGAAGCAGGGCCAAATCCAAAGCTGAACCCCAGGAGCTGTGCGAACAAAGAAGAGAAAGGGAAATCTCTCCTAGCAGCCTCAGGAGCAGCGGATTAAATCTCTACAATCAACTTGATGTACCCTGCATCTGTGGAATAGCTGAATAGACAATGAATCATCCCAAAATTGAGGTGGTGGACTTGGGGAGCAACTGTAGACTTGGGGTTTGCTTTCTGCATCTAATTTGTTTCTATTTTATGTTTATCTTAGTTTAGTATTTACAGCTTATTTTCAAAGGTAGACTTCCTTATTGATTTGGTTGCTCTCTTCCTTTATATATATATATATATATATATATATATATATATATATATTTCCCTTTTCTCTCTTTTGTGAGTGTGAATGTGTATGCTTCTTTGTGTGGTTTTGTCTGTATAGCTTTGCTTTTACCATTTGTCCTAGGGTTCTGTCTGTCGTTTTTTTGTTTTGTTTTGTCTTGTTTTTTTTAGTATAGTTTTTAGCGCTTGTTATCATTGGTGGATTTGTTTATTGGTTTGGTTCCTCTCTTCTTCCTTCCTTTCCTTCTTTTTTTATTACTTT
Source organism: Phocoena phocoena (assembly GCF_963924675.1). NCBI lineage: Eukaryota > Metazoa > Chordata > Mammalia > Artiodactyla > Phocoenidae > Phocoena > Phocoena phocoena. The sequence continues at coordinate 59,471,336 of NC_089231.1, read as the reverse complement.
TTTATTTATACTAATATATTTTTAAATTTTGTACTATAATAACTTTACTTATTATATTTTATGTTTTTTTTTCTTTCTTTGATTTTTTTCTCCCTTTTTTTCTGAGCTGTGTGGCTGACAGGGTCTTGGTGCTCCAGCCGGGTGTCAGGCCTGTGCCTCATAGGTGAGAGCTGAGTTCATGACATTGGTCCACCAGAGACCTCACAGCCCCATGTAATATCAAGTGGTGAAAGATCTCCCAGAGATCTCCATCCCAAAGCTAAGACCCAGCTCCACTCAACAATCAGCAAGCTACAGTGCTGGACACCCTATGCCAAACAACTAGCAAGACAGGAACACAACACAACTCATTAGGAGAGAGGCTGTCTAATATCATAATGTCACAGACACCAGAAAACACACCACCAGACGCGGTCCTGCCCAGAAGAAAGACAAGATCCAGCCTCATCCACCAGAACACAGGCACCAGTCCCCTCCAGCAGGAAGCCTACACAACCCACTGAACCAACCTTAGCCACTGGGGGCAGACACCAAAAAACACAGGAACTATGAACCTGCAGCCTTTGAAAAGCAGACCCCAAACACAATAAACTAGGCAAAATTAAAAGAGAAACACACATACATGAAGGAGCAATGTAAAAACCCACCCAACCAAACAAATGAAGAGGAATAGGCAGTCTACCTGAAAAAGAATTCAGAGTAATGATAGTAAAGATGATCCAAAATCTTGGAAATAGAATGGAGAAAATAAAAGAAATGTTTAACAAGGACCTAGAAGAACCAAAGAGCAAACAAACAAGGATGAAAAACAGAGTAAATGAAATTAAAAATTCTCTAGAAGGAATCATTAGCTGAACAACTGAGGCAGAAGAATGGATAAGTGACCTGGAAGATAAAATAGTGGAAATAACTACGACAGAGAAGAATAAAGAAAAAAGAATGAAAAGAATTAACGACAGTCTCAGAGACCTCAGGGACAACATTAAACACACCAACATTCGAATTATAGGGGTCCCAGAAGAAGAAGAGAAAAACAAAGGGACTGAGAAAATATTTGAAGAGATTATAGTTGAAAACTTCCCTAATATGGGAAAGGAAATAGTCAAGTCCAGGAAGTGCAGAGAGTCCCATACAGGATAAACCCAAGGAGAAACATGCCAAGACACATATTAATCAAACTATCAAAATTAAATACAAAGAAAAAATATTAAAAGCAGCAAGGGAAAAGCAACAAATAACATACAAGGGAATCCCCATAAGGTTAACAGCTGATCTTTCAGCAGAAACTCTGCAAGCCAGAAGGGTGTGGTACGACATACTTAAAGTGATGAAAGGGAAAAACCTACAACCAAGATTACTCTACCTGGTTAGGATCTCACTCAGATTCAATGGAGACATTAAAACCTTTACAGACAAGCAAAAGCTAAGAGAATTCAGCACCACCAAACCAGCTTTACAACAAATGCTAAAAGAACTTCCCTAGGCAGAAAACACAAAAGAAGAAAAGACCTACAATAACAAACCCAAAACAATTAAGAAAATGGTCATAGGAACATATATATTGATAATTACCTTAAATGTAAATGGATTAAATGCTCCAACCGAAAGACAGAGGTTGGCTGAATGGATACAAAAACAAGACCCGTATATATGCTGTCTACAAGAGACCCACTTCAGACCTAGGGACACATACAGACTGAAAGTGATGGCATGGAAAAAGATATGCCATGCAAATGGAAATCAAAAGAAAGCTGGAGGAGCAATTCTCATATAAAGACAAAATAGACTTTAAAGACTATTGCAGGAGACAAAGAAGGACACTACATAATGATCAAGGGATCAATCCAAGAAGAAGATATAACAGTTGTAAATATTTATGCACCCAACATAGGGGCACCTCAGTACATAAGGCAAATGCTAACAGCCATAAAAGGGGAAATCGAAAGTAACACAATAATAGTAGGGGACTTTAACACCCCACTTTCACCAATGGACAGATCATCCAAATTTAAAATAAATAAGGAAACAGAAGCTTTAATGATACATTAAACAAGATGGACTTAATTAATATTTATAGGACATTCCATCCAAAAACAACACAATACACTTTCTTCTCAAGTGCTCATGGAACATTCTCCAGGATAGATGATAACTTGGGTCACAAATCAAGCCTTGGTAAATTTAAGAAAACTGAAATTGTATCAAGTATCTTTTCCGACCACAACGCTATGAGACTAGATACCAATTACACGAAAAAAAATCTGTAAAAAAACACAAACACATGGAGGCTAAACAATACACTATTAAATAACCAAGAGATCACTGAAGAAATCAAAGGGGAAATAAAAAAATATCTAGAAACAAATGACAATGAAAACACGATGACTCAAAACCTATGGGATGCAGCAAAAGCAGTTCTAAGAGGGAAGTTTACAGCTATACAATCGTACCTTAAGAAACAAGAAACATCTCATATAAACAACCTAACCTAACACCTAAAGCAATTAGAGAAAGAAGAACAAAAAAAACCCCAAAGTTAGCAGAAGGAAAGAAATCATAAAGATCAGATCAGAAATAAATGAAAAAGAAATGAAGGAAATGATAGCAAAGACCAATAAAACTAAAACCTGGTTCTTTGAGAAATTAAACAAAATTGATAAACCATTAGCCAGACTCATCAAGAAAAAAAGGAGAAGACTTAAATCAGTAGAAGTAGAAATGAAAAAGAAGTTATAACTGACACTGCAGCAATACAAAGGATCATGAGAGATTACTACAAGCAAATACATGCCCCTGGAAAATGGACAAATCCTTAGAAAAGCAAAACCTTCCAAGACTGAACCAGGAAGAAATAGAAACTATAAACAGACCAATCACAAGCACTGAAATTGAAACTGTGATTAAAAATCTTCCAACAAACAAAAGCCCAGGACCACATACTTCACAGGTGAATTCTATCAAACATTTAGAGAAGAGCTAACACCTATACTTCTCAAAATCTTCCAAAATATAGCAGAGGGAGGAAGACACCCAAACTCATTCTACGAGGCCACCATCACCCTGATACCAAAACCAGACAAAGATGTCACAAAGAAAGAAATCTACAGGCCAATATCACTGATGAACACAGATGCAAAAACCCTCAATAAAATACTAGCAAACAGAATCCAGCAGCACATTAAAGGATCATACACCATGATCAAGTGGGGTTTATCCCAGGGATGCAAGGATTCTTCAATATACGCACATCAATCAATGTGATAAACCATATTAACAAACTGAAGGATAAAAACCATATGATCACCTCAGTAGATGCAGAAAAAGTTTTTCACAAAATTCAACACCCATTTATGATAAAAACCCTCCAGCAAGTGGGCATAGAGAGTACTTCCCTCAACATAAAAAAGGCCATATATGACAAACCCACAGCCAACATTGTTCTCAATGGTGAGAAACTGAAAGCATTTCCTCTAAGATCAGGAACAAGACAAGGTTGCCCAGTCTCACCGCTATTATTCAACATAGTTTTGGAAGTTTTAGCCACAGCAATCAGAGAAGAAAAAGGAATAAAAGGAATCCAAATCAGAAAAGAAGAAGTAAAACTGTCACTGTTTGCAGATGACATAATACTATACATAGAGAATCATAAAGATGCTACCAGAAAACTACTAGAGCTAATCAATGAATTTGGTAAAGTAGCAGGATACAAAATTAATGCACAGATATAACCTGCATTCCTATACGCTAATGATGAAAAGTCTGAAAGAGAAATTAAGGAAACACTCCCATTTATCACTGCAACAAAAAGAATAAAATATCTAGGAATAAACCTACCTAAGGAGACAAAGACCTGTATGCAGAAAACTATAGGACAGTGATGAAAGAAATTAAAGATGATACAAACAGATGGAGAGATATACCATGCTCTTGGATTGGAAGAATCAACACTGTGAAAATGACTATACTACCCAAAGCAATTTACAGATTCATTGCAATCCCTATCAAACTACCAATGACATTTTTCATAGAACTAGAACAAAACCTTTCACAATTTGTATGGCAACACAAAACACTCCAAATAGCCAAAGCAATCTTGAGAACGAAAAATGGAGCTGGAGGAATCAGGCTCTCTGACTTCAGACTACACTACAAAGTTACAGTAATCAAGACAGTATGCTACTGGCACAAAAACAGAAATATAGATCAATGGAACAGGATAGAAAGCCCAGAGATAAAGCTATGCACCTATGGTCACCTTATCTTTCATAAAGGAGGCAAGAATATACAATAGAGAAAAGACAGCCTCTGCAATAAGTGGTGTTGGGAAAACTGGACAGCTACAGGTAAAAGAATGAAATTAGAACACCCTCTAACACCATACACAAAAATAAACTCAAAATGGATTAAAGACCTAAATGTAAGGGCAAACACTATAAAACTCTTAGAGGAAAACATAGGCAGAACCACTCTATGACATAAATCACAGCAAAATCCTTTTTGACCCACCTCCTAGAGAAATGGAAATAAAAACAAAAGTAAACAAATGGGACCCTCAGAATGGGATAAAATATTTGCAAACAAAGCAACTGACAAAGGATTAATCTCCAAAATATACAAGCAGCTCATGCAGCTCAATATAAAAAAAAACCAAATAACCCAATCCAAAAATGGACAGAAGACCTAAACAGACATTTCTGCGAAGAAGATATACAGACTGCTAACAAACACAAGAAAGGATGGTCAATATCACTAATCATTAGAGAAAGGCAAATCAAAACTACAATGAGGTATCACCTCACACCAGCCGTCATCAAAAAATCTACAAACAATAAATGCTGGAGAGAGTGTGGAGAAAAGGGAACCCTCTTGCACTGTTGGTGGGAATGTAAATTGATACAGCCACTATGGAGAACAGTATGGAGGTTCCTAAGAAATTAAGAAAGGAACTACCATATGACCCAGTAATCCCACTACTGGGCATATACCCTGAGAGAACCATAATTAAAAAAGAGTCATGTACCACAATGTTCATTGCAGCACTATTTAGAATAGGTAGGATATGGAAGCAACATGTGTCCATCGACAGATGAATGGATAAAGAAGATGTGGCACATATATACAATGGAATATTACTCAGCCATAAAAGGAAACGAAATTGAATTATCTGTATTGAGGTAGACGGACCTAGAGACTGTCGTACAGAGTGAAGTAAGTCAGAAAGATAAAAATACCGTATGCTAACACATATATATGAAATCTAGAAAAAAAAAGGTTCTGAAGAACCTATGGGCAGTACAGGAATAAAGACGCAGACATAGAGAATGGACTTAAGGACACGGGGAGTGGAGAGGGTAAGCTGGGATGAAGTGAGAGAGTGGCATGGACATATATACACTACCAAATGTAAAATAGATAGCTAGTGGCAAGCAGCCACATAGCACAGGGAGATTAGCTCGGTGTTTTGTGTCCACCTAGAGGGGTGGGATAAGGAGGGCGAGAGGGAGACACAAGAGGGAGGAGATATGGGGATATATGTGTATGTATAGCTGATTCACTTTGTTATACATCAGAAACTAACACACCATTGTAAAGCAATTATACTCCAATAAAGATGTTTAAAAAAAAATAAGGCAAAGAGCTAGTGTATGTTAGAAAAAACTGTGCTGGCACCTTTTTCCTACCTATCCATGCAGCAATTCCTTTCCTGGTAAAACCAATGAAAATTTGATTAACATGACAATTAACCTTATTCTAAATTCCAGAGATATTTCCAGAGTCTGATGGAAGACAGCAGTAGAGACCCCTCTCTATCCTACAGTTTCACAGGAGCTATTTGAGGGTGAATCTTCAGTCATTCAATGGAGAGTGACCGAGCATGAGTCATGTATTATAAGGGTGTTTACATATGAAGGATCCAAGGAGCTCATTGGATTACATCAGCATCAGTGCTACACAATTGTTTCAATACAGAGTAAGAATTTCAAAAGTAGAACCAAGTTCATTTGATGATGACATATAAGAGGGGCAAAAATGCCCAAAGTATTAACAGATAAATGTCATGAGGCCAAGCTTGACTAGCCTGGAAAAGACTGCTGATTTGCAACTTCCAAACCCAATCATGATGCTCTGTTACAACAGTCTCCATTTGTCTGCCAGACACTTGTGACAACCCCTCTGATGGCAAGGCCACCTACGACACCTTTGTCTCCTTTCCTCTTTGTATCGGAGACCACAGCAAATGTGCCTCATTTTACCTCTCCTCCCACTGTCTTAATGTAATGCGTTCACTTCACATGCAAGAGGAAGATGCACGTTTTGCCCTGACTTTGTGCAGAACTGGCTTGCCGTCCAGACTGTTTTGTTTCTGGCATTTTCATTAATTCCTCGCATACTGGATCTGACAGAATTACTGCTGTGTTTGTTGACAGGACCCTCTGGCCTGCAAACATCAAACACATGATGTTCTTATCAAACTTGACACCTCTTTTTCATTCCCAGGCATTGATTTTCCACCCACTAGCCAACGTATTTCATAGAAAAAACTGTTAGCACGATCTGCAGAGTATTGACTGCAGTAACACTGAAATCCCTACCTGAAAATTTACAGCCTTAATTTCTAATAGGTTACATCAGTTATCTCCAAGTGGGTGAAGATTAGGTGGCGATCAGCGTGGGCTATTTCAAATATTTACTACTGAACAGCCTATGCAACCTGCCACTTATGACCAAATGGGAAAGATGGAAATAAATACTAAGTAACTGACTGATGAAGTTTCTCAAAGAACAGATGAAATAGCCACTGATTTCCATGAAAAGAATTGAAACACACACAAAGCACACAGTCTTGGAAAAAAAAAAAAAAAGAAAGAAAAAGGATCCAAAATCGAAAATGCAAGTATTCAATATTGTAATTTAGGAACAAAAGACTGGGTAGTTTATGTGTAATTTCTTCTCACATCAAGAGTAAAAAGACTTGTCTTTTCAAAATGTTATGACACAGAATTTATCCCTTTATATATACAACATATAGAGTCTCACCGAGATTTAATGATCTCATTCATTATTCAACAATTATATATTGAGGAACTATACTATGTGCTGGTTACTGGACTGAGAATTTCATCTGTAAACCTCACGTTGTCTGCGCATTATTCATAAGCTTGGTACTATTTTCCATACTCTTTAAGGGAGAGTTCTCTGTGTTCTACAAAGAGGAGACACAGAGAAAAAGTTTTCAGCAATGGAAATGAAAGAACTTAATATTTCAAGATTTATTATATTAAAATAGACAGATGAGCTTTAAGATAACCCCAGGGTTAGCACGCTGACTGCTTACTACAGAAACACCAATAACACTGTTTACATATTCTTTCCACGTGGCTTTGAATAAATCCTTGCTTTAAGGTGACATGGCAAGGGAAGAATCATTGGACACCTCCTTAGCAGTGACTTTGGGAAGCTAGTCTATCAGGTTCCAGGCCACCAAATCACTTCCCACTCTATTCAACTTACTATTCAACAATGATTGATTACCCCAACATCAGGCCCAATGCTGTGCCCAGTGCTGCAGGGAATACAAACGAAGTATAAGGGACAAGTCTAATGCTCAAAATATTTGTTATTTTTGTGGTGGGCATGAATCTAATATACATGGAATATGAGGTGAAGATGGTGCAGAATGCCCACACTATATTGTGCAAAGCAGATATGGCGTCTTCTTTGAGGGTTCTGAGAAGACGGACATAAAACGGGCTGGGATTGGTTTATGAAGGTGGTGGGATCTGGGATCTTGCATAAAGGGAGAGATTGGTCTGACTTGTTCACAGGTGGGGAAAAAGAAGGAAGGTGTTCTTGGCAAGGATGATATCATTAGCAAAAGCTCAATGTGAACTCAGTGTGTCTGGATCTGGGCCGAGGGCCCCTGGACAGGCTGCCTCAGTCATAGGTGAGATCAGATCAACCAGGGCGGCAGCTGAGTTTGAACTTCATGCCTCGGACATCAGGAATACTTAAGGAGGAAAACATTCAATTCAGCAAATATCTCCAGTGTATGAAGTGGTAGGTACTTAATAATATTAGCTTAATTAATGAATAACCTATTGCTTATGGGAACTGCTAAGTAGGGCTCTAGGAGGTGGTACAGACAATAATGCTCTTATGGATTCTTGCTTTAATCGAAGCAGAGTTGCTCATATGGCTGTAACGGACAAGTTCCGGTTAATATTTCATACTGACTATGTCCATGAATTAAAATCATGCTGAAGGTACCAACTATAAGTACAAAAATGCACATGCTGTATCTACAGCTATTTAATAATTTTTTCTCTAGTGATCCTAAGGGCTAAGCATTTTGCTAGGATCTACCCAGTCCTCTCCAAGAAGAAAAATCAAGTAATCAGATTAGGGGTCTGTACAGCTAAGAATGGTAATCAGGATGGAGAGTCAGATTGGAATGTGTTTAGAAAGACAGTGAATGGCCTTGTAAAAGAGCAGAAAGACCACCAACGGTGGGGGGGGGCAGTGGTACAAGGTAACAGAGGAGGGGGAGGAAGGGATGGGGGTGGGGAAGGCAGAGAGGGGGAGGAAGTGGGAGCTGATGGAAAGGAGCCCAAAGATAAATTCTATTTTTTTATTTGTTACTTTTTAAAATATAGGACTTGTCCTTGGCTCTATTCACTTGTTCTCTTAAAACTGTAGTAAATCGATTACTTTACACGTGTCCTACTTTGTTGAGTCTTCCATACTAATTTAAAATTATGTTTCTCATTTAAATATCAAACTTTCACAGGTTAAGCTCCTTCCTGCTGTATGTTGATTCGCTTTAAAAAAAAATTGCTATGTGGGAAGTCTCTAATGCCTAATAAACACATATGTTTATACATGTATATATTTGGCTTTGAAATATGTTAGCAGGAATATACAGAATCTGATTAAACAGAAATTTCAAAATGACTTACAAAGGTTATTACCTCACGAGTGTACACATTTCCATACAAAATACATTCCAGAGGAATGTAAAATCCCAATAACTCTCATATACCGAAGCTGCTGGGACTTCTATTTTCTTAAGGGATACATTTCTCATTCCAGAATATAAGAAATTAATTATCAGGTTATCTCTCTAAGTAAAAATTGAATGTAACTAGGAAGACAAAATAACTGTCTAACTTATTTATATTAAGACAATAAAAATACTGAATTATATGTCACTCAAATTCTGAAAGACTAATCCTTAAATGGATAGATCAAGACTTAATTAACAATATTTTGTAGTGTTTTGCTAGAAGTGGATTTTGGTTTTTGATGAAGAAATGAATATTATCAGACTCAGGCAAAGGCTCTTGGTTTCATATACATAATACAGAAGAATATAAATCAGTACCAATGGATATCTATTTGTGCACTGATAAACACCAATAATTGGAGACATTTGGTATCTATTTTTTAAAAAGATTCTTTGACAGGGGAAGTAGTTTGTTTATGAATATATCACCTGCCTCAGAAGTCAGCACTTTATTATATAAGACACACAGCCAAGACCATCTAAGTCTTATTACTAAATGGCATGCTTTGATTTTTGAATATACCAAAACTTGGAAATAGGATAACTGAAATACTGGTTAAATAATGTTGCAGCCATTAGGAAGTTAGCATAGAATTAAGTAAACGTAACTACCAATATTGTTCCCTCTACTTCTTTTGATCTTCTCAATACTGTATGTGATTTTGGACCCTAATTATTTTCCACTTAGTATATTCTTTTATCTGACACTGTGCAACACTCACAAGTATCATTCTAATTCCTACATACCATTCGATTTGGAGTTCCGGCACATATCAAGTATCGGGACAGGATTTGAAGTTTGACACATCTAAGCAATGGAGAAGCAGCTGGTGTTCGATACCACTTGCTTTCCCTTCTCTAAGCCTCCCCTGCCTCTCAGACTGGACTTGGAGGCAGAACATCTTGCTATCTGGTAACCCAGAGGTGAGTTGGGATACCCAGCTTCTGCGGGGCCGAAGGGGTGGTCTTCACCCTGAAGTTAGCCCAAGGTGCCAGTGTCTGTGTCCAACAATTCCTCTAAGGGCTTTTGAGTAGGTGGGAATATATTCTCTCTTCCTTTTGGCTCTGAGCTCTGTGTCAGTTCCTTTGCTGATGGGTCCTGTGACAGCTTTCAAGTGCAGTAGGGCTGTACAGCCGTTCACTGAACAAGCACTTTCCATCCTGGCTCTGTCTTGAAAATCTCTCTTACACTGGCGTTTTACATGTGCAGCAGGTCTTACTGAGGTTCTCAGGGGGTGAGCAGGAAGGATTTTATAACAGACCCATGTGGTAGGTAACGAAATATTGAAAAGATACCCTTCGGCCCTTTATTTACCCCAAAGCTCATCCCTATCTCCTCTCACTCCTCCTGTCCTCGAATCCCTGTTTTGATTTGGGATGAGTGAGCTATCTTTGCTTCCTTGACACCTGAAAACCCATGGTCTTCGGTTCTATGTCACACCAAGAGGTTTACCAAGGCATTTTCCCAAATGAACAAAGTTCCTTCCCTAATCTGGTGCTAGCTGTTGAAATAACTCATTTCTTATGTTTATATGATTATAAAATACTCCATATTATATGAAATACAAACACAGCAAATAAACACACAAAAAAATGTTATTTGTTAAATGAATACCTTCCTTGAGAGTATTTAACCTTTACAGATGCTCAAAGGAGATGCAATGGTTAATACAAAAGAAGGAACCTCTTGTGGTACCAAATCAGGCAGATTTTCAAGAGATATACAGGGTAGGTGGTCCTCCCATCCCTCTAGTCATAACCTTTAGGTCGTTGGAGGCTACAGGAGCCACAGGACTGTTCAAAAGTTTTCAGAACCGTTAATCAGTTTTCTCATCTTCAAAATTTAAGGTCATGTAAGTCAGTTCTTTTCAAACATGTAGACAAAAATAGCACTAACAGCAGAGGAGAGAGAATACAGAGGCCTGCAGATGCTGTACTAAGCAACTTACTGCAAAAATGATATTTCTGTGAAGACCCAAAAGTTTATCTTAAAAATATGCAGGCTTTGGATCCTATTTCATAAAAATATATTTTAACATAAGAGTAGTACTCACACTTATCAGTGATTAAAACTGCTATGTTAGGAAGGTGTGGTTTCCACCCCATAGTTTTGCATATGAAGTAGGATCCTCCTGGTTTGAGGAGTGTGGTCTTAAGAAAGTGACTTGCTGAAATATGGACAAGTTAAGACTTTGAACAAAAAAATGGTCACCTATAAGTAGAGTACCTATATGCCCTAGTTTACAGTGGATAGGCCCAAGATTAAGCCTGTTGTTCTGGAATAATTATTATTAGCCAAATGTATCTGGGTTTGGATGACAAAGTAGAAGGTTACCTTGCCTATCAGCCATGAAACTGCCACCATATTCTAGACACACAGTTGCCTTTGGCAGAAATGCCCCCAAGCCACGGGACAATAAGAATGACAGCCAGGGCTTCCCCGGTGGCGCAGTGGTTGAGAGTCCGCCTGCCGATGCGGGGGACACGGGTTCGTGCCCCGGTCCGGGAAGATCCCACGTGCCGCGGAGCGGCTGGGCCCGTGAGCCATGGCCACTGAGCCTGCGCGTCCGGAGCCTGTGTACCGCCAACGGGAGAGGCCACAACAGTGAGAGGCCCGCGTACAGCAAAAAAAAAAAAAAAAAAAAAAAGAATGACAGCCAAACTCATGACCAATCAGATCAGGTCCCCACTGAAACTTGGATGGAGATCAACCAAATGGTAAGGCTGTCGGAAATCTGACATCTAAATATTTAGTTGAAATATTCGCCTGAAATGTTCAAATCAATGAATACGATCCCTAATACTAAACAGAGGTAAAAATTAAAAACAAAGAAAGAAACAGAGCTCATCTCATACCAGATATGAAAAATCATTTCTGCCCTCATAATATACAGATCAACATGAGATTTCCTAAGGGCAAGTATAGCATCTTCCACAGTTTTTTAATATGAACCCATAGTGCCAACAAAAAGGCATGTATCCAGCCGACTGATCCGTAAGTACCTGATATGGTGAAGCAGAGCAGTTGTATTGATTACAACTTAGCGCTCACTCTATTGATTAAAATAAATATTAGAATAAAGTCAGAAAACGGTTCACTTGTAGGAGATACGTACGTATGGGGGTGTATGTGTGTATTCTGATAATTAACCATTATAAATAGGTAAATATTATCAATTATTCACTTTGTACATTACCCATAACAATTTTTTAGATGTTCAATTCCAGCTGACGTTAATACATTTAAAACTTTTTCCTTTTATTGAAAATAACAACCTTCTCAAAAATTGCCTAACACTGAACTTTTTTTTCCAGCTTTACCGAGATATGATTGACGTATCATTTCCTTTAAGTTTAAAGTGTACAACATGATAGTTTGATGTACACATATATTGCTAAATAATTACCACCATAAAATTAGTTCACACAACAGTCACCTTACGTGGTTACCTACCCATGATGGGGCAGGACCGTGGGCAGTTCACAGTTGCTCCGGGCACAGCTCACTGACCACACAGTAGGATAGGACCTTGCACTGTGCTCTGGGATCAGGCAGGGCCACAGGCTGTGCTCAAAGTTGGGTGGACTTCAGGTAGGCCATTGGCTGTGCTCTGCTGTCCAGTGAGATCACTGGCCGGGCTCTCTGGCGGGAGGGGCCCTTAGCTGTACCTGAAGCTTGGTGGGGCTGCAGACAGCTCTGTGGTCAGCTGGGGTTGCTGTCCAGGGTCTCAGGTCAGGTTCAGCTGCAGGCTGTGCTCTGCGATTGTGAGGGGTCACAGGCTGAGACCCCTGCCCGGAGAGGCTGCTAGCTCATTTGAGCAATCAGCAGAGCCATGGGATGGCGCTGGGGCTGGGGAGCTGTGGGCTACGCTCCATGGCTGGTGCGGGACTGCAGGCTGAGGTCTGAGGCTGCTTGGGGTCACGGGTTAGGATCCCTGGCTGTGCAGGGCCGGAGGCTCTCCGTACAGCCGGGCAGGGCTGCGAGCTGGACTCCTGCCTGGGTGAGTCTTAACACGTGTTCCTGGGGCATACGGTCCATCAGCGGAGGATCCAAGCCAGGCAGTACTGCCCACTGAGCTCCCTGGCCAGACGGGTCACCCTCTCAGCTCTGTAGTTGGTGAGGGCACTGGCTGGGGCCTCTGTTCGGGTGCCACTGGAAGCAGGAGGACACCTGCCAAGACCTGAGAGCCGGTGGCCCTTTCTCCATGTCTGTCTGGTCCCCGGGGCTCAAGCTGCAGACACCCACCCCCGCCCCTGCATCCTTGAGAGGTGAGACCCAGTGGGCCTCCTGGGAAGTGACTCGCACGCTGGGGAAGCTGGGTGTCCACTTTGGTTCTCCTCTTCCCACTGGAGAAACCGTAACCCAGGGCCCTCTGGGTGTGGTGCTGGGCTGGCCTGGCGAGAGTGCTGTGGTTAGAGTGGAATCCCTCCTCAGGCCTTTCTATCCCAGGCTTCTCGGTCTCTGTGCCCCAGGGGTGGCTTCAGCCTCACTCCCAGTTCTGGGGTCTTCACAGGGGTCTTGTCTGTGGACAGTTGCCAGTTGTCCTTCTTGTGAGGGAGACTGAAGTCGGGAGTGACCTACACTGCCATTTTGATGATGATGTCACTGCCCTAAAGTTTTTCCACTTAAATTTTCTAAGACTCCCCTCACATCAGAGTTCAATTCTGAGAAAAACACCAGAATGCTCTAAAACTATCCAGTGATACACCAACTTACTACAATGAACCACAAAAAACAAAGGTAGTGGGTTCTTAGAATAAAGTCCTTGTGTCAAATTATGAACGTGAACTCACTTATGCCAGCTTTACTTAAAATAAGAACTATACCTATTACTAAGTTAAACATAGATCATAAGATAAATATGGTTTGTTTTGAAACCAATCAGAAGACACTGCAGGTCTCTTACACTAGTATATGATTTCAGCAGTCGTGCCCCTGAGAACATGTAAGTACTTTACTATTACCTGGAATTCATGTTCCCCCCAAATTCGAACTTGATAAAATCTCCAGTTTCTTCAGTTTATCCACTTCTCCCAGATGGTTCGTCCCTTTCCTTCCTTGCTTTTCCTTTTTTCCCTCCCCAGTGGGGGTGGCCTGGCTTATCCTAAACCCCTTGACCCTGGTGCTTCCTGCACCTTACGCGGCAGGCCCTATGCTCCTATGTGAGACGTCCTCACCCTGACTTCTCACTCCTACATCGAGGACTTTGTCGCTGGCCGGATAACTCTGAATATGAGGATGGCTACGTGCGACTGAGGCTATGCGGTCTCCCTGGGGCTGAAACATTGTTAGAGGGATTCTGCTGCTCCCCTGTCCTCTCCCACCCCCTCGGAAGCTTGTCCAGTTTCTGTTCCACACTTTGCCAAATATTCTACATCCACAGCAGTTACATAATACTAGGTAAACATAAGCACTGAAATACCTTCAAGCGAATGATAGAGTGACTCCTTACATATTAAGGAATTTGAAGGTCACTCAAAAGGCTGAAGGGTGTTGCTCCAGAGGGAGAGTGTGGGCCTGGGGAGGGAGCTACAGCGGGACAGACTTCAGATCAACAGGAGTGCAGTTAGGAGCTGGCCAAGCATTATTCACTTCATAAGGCGTGAGCTTCCTACCCAGACGTGCGCTTTAGTAATGGTGGGTGGACACCTTTTAGAGTTTTTGTACAGGTGACAGTGGCTGAGGGGATAAGGTGATCTTTAAAGGTCCCTTAAAGATTCAGATTCAAGAAAGATATGCCATGAGCTGCGAAATGATAAGGATGATGCATGCAGAGTAATACGCAAAAGAGCAGAAACAAAAGGATGAAAAATGCTTCCCTACATTCTATGCTTTCTCTGCAGCACTGCCCCGATTCGCTCAGTACTAAGCCCCTGCCTCTGTTTACGGGGAGCTGGGACCAAGAATGAGCAAGGTCAGGAGAGAGACGTCACTATGTGAGGACTGGGGACTGGGGACTGGGACTCTGCCCAGTTCACAATTAGTCTTTCTAAATGGTCCTCTTGTCCACAGAAGCGAGTCCCAGAGCTAAGCATCCTTGTTCCTGCCTGGATACAACCTGGGAGCTGTGGACAGCCTTGTAATCTTCCACAGGACCTACAGGGCAGGAGATGGCAGCTCTCAGAGAGAAGAAAGTGAAGAGAGGAAGCAGAGATGCAAGATGGAGACAGAGTCCTGGGTTCCATCCCAGATCAGTCCTGTCTGTATTGTTATATTCTTATCATCTCTGCCTCTTTCATGCTTTAAGCACGTATCACTTGGTTTCTGTTACTTGGAACCAAAGCAGCTTAACTAGTTAACCACAGCTCCTTTAAGAGATGGCTTGAAGCAGCCACCTGACATCAACGAAGGCTGAGGTCAGAAAGGCTTAACTGTCACCATGCACAGAGAGTATTTACTATTGCCCAATGCAATTTTCCAACATAGCAGGACGGTCACTAGGTACTACTCAGAAGACTGCTAGACACTAAGAACCTTCTCAAAGCCCTCCCCACAGGTGTTTCTGCCCAGGATCGCCACACGTTTATTATCAGAATTTATCCAGTTACAACCAAGTCCCTTACTTCAGTGGAAACTAAAGGCTCAGAGAATGCCACTGGCACTGTGCCTGGGAAGCTTCAATGATCACGAGTGCCAGAGCTTTAAAAAAAATCATGGTCCTTACAGAAATATTCCACATGATAGCACATTTCGATTCTGTGCTCACCCATCGCACAGAAACAATATGCAAAACAGGTGTTTACTGTGTTGGGTGATTGTCATCTTTTTCTTTTCATACCACCAATGAACAAAACCATCCACCAAAAGTGGAAGAAAAAAAAAATCCTGCAAGAATAGTGTACAGCACAATATAAATATCTCATAATTGGGCTGGAAGTGCATCGAGCAAGTACTAAGAGACCAAGAAGGGATTCAGCTGACAAAGCAAACATACCGGGTACCCAATGGAGCACAGAGTATGCTCCATGTTCTAGACCATATTAAGAAATTCTCATGGAATCTATAAATATTTTCAGAAGTAGTTTCACCTTACTAAAACACCATTTTGTAAAAAACAAAAAAGCATCATCTAGGGCATTGAATACATCTTAAGACTTTTTCCCCTCAAATTTTGAATATTCACAGGACCAGGGAAATTCTCTTTAATCACATGCATTATCTTTCAGACACATAGCTTACAGTAAAACTGAAAAGACAGTGTCTTGTGTCTCCCCTTTTTCGTGCCCTAAAGACATGTGAGCCCACAATGAGAATCCCATTAAGTGTGATTTAAATTAAATAAAGGTTATTTGTGCAGGGGATTGGGACGACTTCACCATATGCATGAAGAAAAGGATGGGGTGGGGTGTGATTTCTTTAAATGGAGAGTACTGAGCTCAGATACTTCAGATACTTTTTGCCACAGATACTTCAATAAAAAGAGCTAATTCGAATTAGTGTCAACAGTTCATTAAAATGATTCATACATATGAAAACTTGCCTTCAAGGATTCTCCTTGATAAGATTTTTACAAGTACTATTTCTTGTTACCCTAGATTACTGGGAAAAAAGTGATAGTGCCCCTTTATTAAATAATAATCAGCTTTCTTGGGAGGATCCTTTTTCAGTTACTCTGAGTTGCAGGGCTCTGACTCAGGAGAACAATCTCATCAACTCCATGTTTACATACACAATGAACTGCAAGCCCATTTAACAAAGATAAAACTCCATCTCTAATCCTCCTTGTTTGACTCTGTGACAGTCAACAAGGGATAAGAAAGACAAGGAAGGATAAAAGGTGTTTTCTTTTCCACTGCTGCAGATTAAAAACACAGAATGAAGACTAGAGAGATGGTGAAATTATTAGAAATAATAACCAAAGCGTCCTATGTGTACAACCCCATTTCGTCAACTCTACAGGATAATAATGCTTTTTATGTATTTCTCTACATGGTCCAAAACTAAAGAGGGAAATTTAGGTCGAATTTTCCATGAATTCAATTCTTACATGTCTGGGTTACGCATGTTACCTCTCATTAAGGAGGATGAAACAGACTCCATCACATCAACCAACTCGTCCCAAGTCACATGAACAATGAGTGACAAAGTCAGTCCAAGGTCACTCCACTGTCTTCCACTGCGCTTCCTCCCTCACCATCCCAATGGGATTTACACCACCTACTAGAGTTTTAATGTTCTCCTCCTCTGAAGAGTGAAGAAGTGATGGCTGCTCCCCAGAAGGCTTTTCTGTTGCGTTTCAATTCATTACTTTTCTAAGAAGTCTCAAGCCTGTAGACATGACCTTATCCATCTTCACCACTTATCTGGGCATGCTGGTTGCGGATGTTATTACTACTGTTATTATGGGTGGGAAATTAAAGTGAGCACTGGTGAGCGGGAACGTCAGCAAGTGAGTGGCAGTTTAGACCACAAGCCTTGCCACCTAATACATAATCCAGAGCCCCAGCCACTAAATCTTGCTTTTTGTGATATGGTAAAACACACAAGCCGAGCTACTATTAATCTTTAATGAAACCAAATGTCAACTGTACTCTTCTGAGTCATCATTCAGTTTCTAGCATAATATTCAGTATATATTCTATCTTAAGACCACATATCCATATATAAAGCTTGAAAGAAAATCCAATTTCCTTCTATAATTACATAAATTATTTTAACATGTCACAACAATTTTACATGAGAAAGGAAAATGAACTTATCCAGCAATTTACACTCAAATATTTTTTTTCTCTCCTAAAGGAGTTGATCCCCTAACATTGTAGATGAATTATTTTTCCTTTCCTTAAAGAGTTCTTAAAAAGAATGATGTCATTCTGATGTTTCCTTCCCTGTTCACCAGGGGCAGAAGGCTACTTTTGCCTAGAGGACAAGTCTAAGGCTCTTTGACCCTGAGCGGAGCATGACAAACATAAAACAACGCGTGTCTCTGCTCAACTCAGTTCACGAGGCAGCTTCGGCCCAGTTTTACAGACACACAGCAAATACAAAAATCTGCCATTTTAAAAGTTTCCTATAGGTTTCCCAATAATCCCTAACGTTATTAATAATCAGCTTCCTATTTCAGTTGGATCTTGACCAAAAAGTTACCTTTTAAGCAGTCACTTAACAAAAATGAAAATGAATTCAGAAAAATGCACATATCAAGGTTGGGCTGTAAGCTCTCAACATATGACACGCCCATTTCACTTAACGGAGTCCCACGGATGGTTCAAAATTAAAAGCAAAATTAAAAGTACGTTAACCCCTCTGTGTCTCCATGAATGCCCTTTCTTTCGGCTAATGCCTGAAATTAGCTCCCACATGTATTCTTTACCAGGAACAATCTTAGTTATCCTTTAAGGCTCGGCAGAAAGACCACCTCCTTAGGGCCGCCAGGGCTGCACGCTGTGGGCCTGAACGTGCCTCCTCCTGGTCATAGAGCATTTTAGTAGTTCCTCTACGAAGCAGGCATTTCCCATTTGCTCCCTAATAATTTATATAGCCTTCCTTTCTAAGGCAGTGCACTCCTTGACAGGTGGGCCAGGCATATTTTCTCTCTGTACTTAACCTAGGACATCCCCCTCTTTGTTTCTCCAACAGGTTAGCCCTGAATGTTTGGCAAATGTACCACAGAGATCCCTCCAGCTATAAAACCCTTGGCCTTGTACGGCTGATACCACGCACCTCGGCTACCTCACTGTAAAATGGACCAATGAAACCAGCTTCTGGGTAGCTGTTTCTCTGACCCCGAAGCATAATTGACAATTTGCTTTGTAAATTGTGTTTTGCTATACAAGAATAAGGTATCATACCTAGATGTGTGTATAATTTTTTAAGGATAAGCTATCTTATACCATCTAAGACAACTTGAAATAATGAATACATGGTCTATGTAATAACGTATTTGAACCATTTCAGTGAAAAACATGCTTAAGGAAAATACTCTCAGAAATCAGCAGGAGATAGAATTACCCAACTGGTGTCTAATTTATACATGAATGTAGTGAAAAAATAATTCATTATAGATGAATGTATCAATTTACATAATGAACATCCAAACACCTTAGTGTAGCTACTACAGTGACCCTGTGACTGTGGGGACCAGAGAAGTAACAACATCTACCCAGGCAGGAATACTGGCCAGCAACACAGATGGAAGGAAATGAAGAGAAGCAGATCATTCCCTAAGACCCTCACTTATGCGCTGTGTTTAAAATGTGGGATCGCCTTCAGATTATTTATATGGACAGAAATGCTCTTGTAAAAATGAGTGTAAATCTCGAGTGACTTGAATTTAATGGAATTAACCTTAGAATGAATACTGGAGTTAGCTGGAAAAGCTCCTGAGGTGGATTAGTCCTCAAGGTATATAATCCAGTAACAAAAGATAGTGCCGTAAATGTCTTCTGAGAAGCATAGCCTGCTAGCTGGGGTGCCTTGTTGTATGTGTAAACACTGAAATGAAATTTTGGAGTAAACTTGAGATGGTCCTGAAATGCTGCTACCAGTAAAAGAAATAACTGATGGGGAAGGGGTGGATGGGTAGACAGGGAAAGAAGAGAGAAGCGGTGATCAAATGGTACCAACAGCTGCACGAATTCTATGCTGTTTGTCTAAGCAAACCTTATGGCAACTCTCCTCTTGTCCTCTAGCTTCCATGCCCACATGTTTAGCTTCTGTTTTGTCCTGTACCCACCGAATGCAGAAATCAGTACCTTTCGGATGCATCAGAAGTGAGGCATATCAGGGTGTTTACATCGAACCCTGGAGAGCATGAGCCTAATCACCTGTTTTCTCCTATCAGCCATCAGAATTCCACTTGCTCTTTTTTCCTTAAGTGTGTGGGTATACAAATGTTTGCCTTCTTCAAAAAAGAAAAAAAAAATGTAGACAGAAAAGATGTTCTTTTTACGAATTCACTGATCCAGGAGAATATCACTTGTTCAAAAACAAGAAATCTTGGAAATGACAAAATATGAAAAATAAAATTTCCAGTCAAAAGACTGCCTAATTACAATAAATAATTGAATCCTTGGCTTTACACAGGCTTTCTAAATAAAATATATACATATATGCATATAAACTCAAGTATTAACTATTACATATTTTTAAAAGTTTGATTATCTAAATTCCTGGGGATAGGTAATTTTTAAAAAAATTGGTCCAGTATTAATTTCTTATATTCTAATAGTCAGGAAAAGAATGTCCTAATTTCCTCAAAATCTAATTAAATCTACACCAAAATAAAATCTCATTCTTCTTATATTGTCTGTGTTAAAGAAGAAGAAAAACTGGAATGATACTAAAACCTTAGTTTTTGGGTTTTTTTTTTCATTTTAACTTGACTTCATTGCTTATGATGAAATCTTGAATTTCAAGATAGTATGTTTAGATATAATTTTCACTAACAGATGTAAAAGAACTCTGCACTTAAAACATATATTCATACTTTTCTCTGGAAAGGCCTAAGTTTTTAATGCTAAGAAGTATGATCTCTATATATAGAGTGATATAACTCCTACAGTTTGATGTTTTTGAAACTACAGAAAAACTTTTAGAAGCCCAAATAGATTTTCTCCCCCAAATGAATATGTGGCCATTTCCACTAGTCCCTGTTATCCCTGAAAAAATGGCATTCCTCCATCAGAGGGGTTGACTAAGGGAGGTGAGTCAGGGGCTGGATTTTCTAAGTTAAAAGACATTGAAATCTAGGATTTTGGTTGCCACAAAGTAAAAAATTCTGTCATTTAATACTATTTTCATACTGCTTCCTGAATGTTTTCATGCTGCTGAAAACTGAACTAGTCCTTATAAACACAAAACACTGAGAACAGTGTTTACATCAAGATCTGTATTTGCGCACGCAGCCAGGTTTCCCTCCTTCTGGACAGAGACCTGCACCCACAGGGAAGGGCCGGGGCTGACTGAACGGTCCTTTGCTCCCCACCATGCCCTGACCCTCCCATCCCAAGGAGCCGCTGGAGGCACCCACCACTCACCCTTGAGTGGTCTGGCTTCTTTGTGTGTTTCCTATTTGTCCACGCTCTGGGTAAAACAAAAAACATACTTTATCTGAGAGACACACCATTCAATGTGAATCCTGATTCCCTTTGTTAACAGAGGGTATTTCCAAATACGACAGAGACGCTTGCACCAAGAACAAAGACAGTGTAATTGGGAGGCTGTGGAATGCCAAAGGGACTCCTGGAAGAAGCAAAGTAACCATTTTAGAGAATTTCTCTGCAGCTATGTATCATAGAAATGGATATCCTTTAGAGTTTCAGGAAACCAAACAAAAAAAGCATTTCTACAATAACCCTTAAGTTTGAAATAAAAGCAGATGTATCATTTCCCAGAGTTGTATGGAATCAATAAAGAAAACGTTGTGTTGAAAAAAAATAAACAACCAGAAGTCTAATTACCACTTTGAAAGAGGTGAGAATTCACTACAGTGCCATGAGTCACACAGATTAATGTTACCACAGGGCAATGCTGATCACATATAACCACTAGAGAGTCCTCAGAAGTACAGAAAAGGAAACCACAGCAACAAGAACTCCGATTTTCTTCTCTAAGAGACGGAAGGGGAAATACCAGGGAAAAAACACCATTTCGTTTTATACGTGTTTCTATAACTTGGTCATTTTACTATAAGTGATTTTAAGGTAAGTGCTAATAAACGTATATTTTTTCTTTTAATAGTGAAGGAGGTATCTCTTCAGAAACCAACAGTTAACATTCAATCGTTAGTTGTGTTACAAACATGGTATATTGCTCTTGATCTTTCTGCTGAGTTCCTTAGCCACCCCAAACCATGCACATCATCTATAACAATATTTACCCTTAGTAAATATTATTAGGATGCCTTTGCATTGGAAAGTTAAGGTGGAAGGACCAGAGTAGGAAATCGTCAAAACAATTTCCATATTTCTGCAAAAGTCCTCTCTAGGATACAATAGTTTGCGTTGGTCAAGAGTGACTCAGAGTTCAGTGACAAAGAATTAGCAGCAGAACTCACTGGAAATAGTCAAGCCTTTAAATGAGTCTAAAAATAGGTTATAAGAAACTTGCTGGAATGAAGTAAAACTATGTCAGAGGCTTTTGTTTTTTTGTTTTTTTTTACTGGTACTAAAGGCTGGTTGGCTTTGAGTTGGTACTAAAGGATGGTTGGCTGTGAAGAACTGAACATCAGAAAATGTCCCAGTCAGTCTCTCTCTTACAAGGACAGAGTTGCTGGCTTCCCATCACCCTGCCAGCAGGAGGCCCAGGTCCAGAGGTCTGGGGCGTCAGTATGTCAGCTGTGGTTTTCCATGGCCAACGTCTGTCTCCAATCTACCTTCCAGCCTGAACTGTACATGATCTATACCCTCTTCTATTTCTCCTTGGACAATTTCAACCCAACCCAGCCCACCCTGGTGTACGGGCCCTGCTATTCCCCTGACCCTTCCTGGAAAACCTGTTCTGTTGGAAGCTACTCCCTTTATTTCCATCTGGATTTTCCTAAATCCAAAGAGTTTCCTCCTCCTAAATACCCCAGATTAGAGGAAAGTATCTTGGGTTGGGCTCTTCTATGCCTCTTTGCATCTTCCAGACTTTTGTTTTTTGTAACACCATTTAGTTCACGTTCAAGATACTGTTGCCAAATCACTTCCACGGCACCCAAACAACTTCCCAATGAGTCTCACCTCTGGCGTCCAGCTTTCTCCTGCCCTTCACTTCCTACAGCCTATAAGCTTTTATCTATTCGAGCCACATTCAAGTCAATCTGGCTCAAAGAACGCCAAACCCCTCCCCACCCCTTCTTCTTTTAACTTCATCTCCAGAGACATCTTCGGCCTCAAAGTATGCGACGTCCAACATCTCCAGTTTAGATCTTACCCACCCTCCATCTCCACCTCTCTCCAACTTCAATGAGCCTGTGAGTTCCCTGACCCTCTGTATCTGCCTGCCCTACCACATGCTGCCACCCAGCCTAGAGAGAATCGTAATACAAACATTTTAATGTTTCCTTCTCAACTCCTGCTCGTTTCAACATGGTGAATCCTCTTTCTTGAGCTGAGTCTTGTAACAAAGAGAGCTTGTTATGAGGCTAGGCTGTGAGACTAAGCTAGGCTGTGAGACTGCTGACATCAAAACCAGGATGGCATGAAACTCACCATCCAACTGTGAGTTAATCACACCTGTAGGAACAGAAATGTCCTAAGGGAAAACAGCAAGAGAGGGAAAAGAAGATGAACCCTGACAAGAAAGACTAATGCTTCTGTACTTGACCTGTGAGACAAGACACACTGAAGGCTTTTGAGCAAGGAAATGACCAAAGAGATTTTAGGAAAATTAATTGGGTAATGGTACCAAGGAAAAGGAGGACAGCAGGAAGCATCTTATAAACAATAAAGAGATGCTAAAAAGTCATTTAGTTCAGAATGTCCTCCTGCTTCTGCATTACCTGCTATTAGAGGCATCACAGCTACCATAACACATTTCTAAAAATAGACTTCCCTGATTTCCTTTGTTTATTTCAGGATGGAGCAGATAATTCCATATAAGAAATACCAGCCAATTTACAACAGCCAAGACATGGAAACAAGCTAAGTGTCCATCGGCAGATGAATGGATAAAGAAGATGTGGTGTATATATATACAATGGAATACTACTCAACCATAAAAAAGAATGAAACAATGCCATTTGCAGCAAGATGGATGGACCTAGAGATTATCATACTAAGTAAAGTAAGTCAGAAAGAGAAAAATACCATATGATATCACTTACACGTGGAATCTAAAATATGACACAAATGGGGCTTCCCTGGTGGGGCAGTGGTTGAGAGTCCTCCTGCTGATGCAGGGGACACGGGTTCGTGCCCCGGTCTGGGAAGATCCCACATGCCGTGGAGCGGCTGGGCCTGTGAGCCATGGCTGCTGAGCCTGCGCGTCCGGAGCCTGTGCTCTGCAACGGGAGAGGCCACAACAGTGAGAGGCCCGTGTACCACAAAAAAAAAAAAAAAAAAAAATGACACAAATGAACTTATCTATGAAACAGAAACAAACTCACAGATCTGGAGAACAGACTTGTGGTTGCCAAGGGGGAGGGTGGATGGGAGAGGGATGGATTGGGAGTTGGGGATTAGCAGATGCAAACTACTATATATAGGGTGGATAAACAACAAGGTCCTACTGTATAGCACAGGGAACTATATTCAATATCCTATGATAAACCATAACGGAAAAGAAAAGATAAAAAGAAATAACAGCCAACTCTAATCTGTATACCTGTTCTTAAATTTTAATTCCCAAATAATTTAGTGTTTTACTATCAATAGGAATGTAAAATAAGTTTACATTCAAATAGGTATTACTGATTGAATGAAAAAGTATAAATCAGGAAAAGAAACTGGCAAATTAGGTTAACTCTCTTGCCTCCAGTCCTAGTTTCCCTCATTCATTATAACAAAGTCAATTGCTATCTTTCAAAGTGGAAGGTACAGTAGATATCATTTAGTCCAACTGACACGCTTTACATGGAAGTAAAGTGAGGCTTAAAGCAAAAGATGATTTATTTAGTTTCTTAGCTACTCAGTGGCAAAACCAGGATTCTAACTAGAGTAGGTAATGGACTCTTTCAGGCTCCAGGATATTAAAAAAAAATTTATAGAAGCCGAGCCGAGGAAATACAACTGCTTTATTCATTGTCTCATGACGCCTCATCCTTTAACCATAATCCTTCAAAATGACAGTCAATATTCACTTTTCTTTTTTTGTTTGCGGTACGCGGGCCTCTCACTGTTGTGGCCTCTCGTGTTGTGGAGCACAGGCTCCGGATGCGCAGGCTCAGCGGCCATGGCTCACGGGCCCAGCCGCTCCGCGGCACGTGGGATCTTCCCAGACCAGGGCACGAACCCGTGTCCCCTGCATCGGCAGGCGGACTCTCAACCACTGTGCCACCAGGGAAGCCCCGACAGTCAATATTTATTGAGCACCTTAAGTACCAGGCATCCAGCTCCATGCTTTACATACTTCACCGTGGAATCTCACCCAGCACAGGAAGGAGATGGATTTATAAAGGAGGAAGGCTATGGGAGACGCTCCCTTGTCTGAAACGTCCTTGCTTCCTCTCCTCCATCCATCTCGCTGATACCTCTGCCTGCTCTGCAAGCCTCAGCCTAAGTTCCAAGCCCTCTGGGGAGGCTTCTCCTGGGGCCACGGCTAACCCACGTCTTGGCTGAAGGGCTGGAACACAAGCCTGTCTGTAGCCCAGGGCCAGCCGTCCACTCGGTTTTAAGACTCCTTACATTCTTATTAAGCATTTAACTTTTCCTCTCTGCTTTTCCTTCTAGACTCTAAACTCTGAGTAGACAGGATGAAGCTCTTGTATCTTTTCATACTCGCACATGGGATGCTGTGGCCTCGGAAGGGTGGATCTGCAGGCATGTGATTTTCTCCACGGAGCTGAGCATGAGATGCCAGCTTCCAGCACCAAGGCTGTTCTGTCAGGCAGCCTGCAAAACTCCAGAGGAAAGAAAACAACACTCGCATGCAAAGCTACATCAAGTCAAAGAGAACAATCCATTATTTCTTCCTCTATCAACCAACCACATTATTAAACCCTAAATCACCCAAAACACAAAGAAATAACATGACCACTTATTTAAGTTCTGAACCAAGGTGTTCAAGCGCTAGAAAAGGGAACACTTTCTTCTCTCCTTCCTTGATTATTTATTCTTAAAAACAATAAGGAAAGATGGTTAATTTAAAAATATAATATAAAAAGGGAGGTTTTCTTTTTAGAACTGTAAGCTGAAAGAGCCAACCTTTCACCAACCTTCCATCATTAGTCTTTCATTTTCCCATAGTCTCCTCAGCTGCTGTTTACTGATTTCTCAGTAATTTATTTTGTCCAGTCCAGAGCTGAACTGCCGACCTCCCAGTGCACACGTAGGATGCTCTGCAGCGCCCAGGAGACAAGGAGAGGCAGGAGCTGAGCTTGGCTGGCAGCAGGGCAGCTACAGTAGCCTCTGAGTAAGCAGGTGCCCTCCCATACCATGCCCCTCAGCTGATTTCCCTTTCTTCAGAAAGCAGCCACACTGCAAATACCTCCTATGTAGTTCAGGGATGATTCCTGCAGAAATATTTCCTAGACAGGAAATAGGCCCTAAAAAACAGGTAAGATGTGCTGCCACTTGAAAGGTGAGGACAGCCACCCAGGAGGGAGGCAGCCGGCAGCCCAGGCATTGGAAGGCAGTTACCCAGGGGAATTCAAATTAACCTAAAGGATCTCCTAACATCTTTATCCATTAGATAAGCATCTACCGCCAGAAATCACCACAATGTATGAAATAATTTAACATATAATTTTCTACCCAATGTTACAATTTGTATTTCTGTATGTCTTAATATATAATTTGTATTGAATACGTATTTTTATATGTAATGTTATAAAATGTAATTTTTAGAATTAAGACTCTCAGTGGTCAATGGCAGATGTAGTATTGAATCTTAAGCACTGGGTCCCACACCCCTATTTTGCCCCGTTAGCTCTCTTCATCCTCTACAGCAGTGGACCTCAAATATTTGACTAGTTACATTTTTTCCTACTTGTCAAACTAGGATGAGCACCGGTCAAGAAGCCTCCTCTCGGATCTATTCCCACCGGTGGCTGGCTGGGCACCCACAGGCAAGTCACTTGAAAAAGAGATCAGCCACTTACTTGACTCATTCAAGAATGTTCCAACAGAGACAGAATACAGTGCCAAGTGCTTTGAGAAGCATACGTTAGTAGGAAAAATTCAAGATAGTATTTAGGTAACAAGTATCGGTCCAAGAAACTTGTTCCATTTAACCGAATTTGCCTGATAATGAGAATCACTGGCTCTTGTGAAGATGCAGGATCCCAGCTCCTCGAGATTGGGCCTGGGGTAGTTGTGCAGGGGGTAAGGGCAAACATGCTATTGTTCAGATTCCTGGTTCTCATGGAATTTAATACACAGTCATCTAGTTGGAGCGACATGGTTTAGCGTGAGGAGGGAGGGGTTAGGATCCAGTTGTTCCATTTGGGTCAAGTTGACAAGTACCTTACAGAGAAGTGAAATGGAAATTAAACTCTTAAGCCATGTTGAGAACAAAGTCATAAATATTTGTTGTCTAGCTGAGGTGAGTTTCCTAAAATAAGACTTTAGAGAGACTCAAATGGAGACAGATGGCTTCTCAGAGACTGTCCACACTGAAGTCCACATGGGGATACAAGAACTGATGTATAGGAGACATCTGCCCACTGTCCATTTGTGGTCCATCTCCTGAGGACCTGCACAGGGGTCTAGATGATGCTAAGAGGACCCAGAGCCATGAACTGTGTTGTGTGACTCGAGGCCTGGCATTCCACAAAGAGGACCCAGCACACCACAGCAATCCTAAAATCCTGACTCTTTAAAAGAGAACCCTCCTACACTGTTGGTGGGAATGTAAACTGCTGCAGCCACCGTGGAAAACAGTAAGGAGGTTCCTCAAAAAACTAAACATAGAGCTGCCATATGATCCAGCAATCCCACTCCTGTACATATATCCAGAAAAAACTATAATTCGAAAAGATACATGCAACCCTATGTTCACAGGAGCACTATTTACAATAGCCAAGACATGGAAACAACTTGAATGTCCATCGACAGATGAATGGATAAAGAAGATGTGATGCATATATACAGTGGAATATTAGCCATAAAAAAGGAATGAAATAATGTCATTTGCAGCAACATGGATGGACCTAGAGATGATCATACTAAGTGAAGTAAGTCAGAAAGAGAAACACAAATACCACATGACTTATATGTGGAATCTAAAATATGACACAAATGAACATATCTACGAAACAAAAACAGACTTACAGACATAGAGAACAGACTTGTGGTTGCCAAGAGGGAGGGGGGTTGGGATGGACTGGAAGTTCGGGATTAGCAGATGTAAACTATTTTATATAGGATGGATAAACAACAAGGTCCTACTGTATAGCACTGAGAACTATATTCAATATCCTGTGATAAACCATAATGGAAAAAGAATATGAAAAAGAATACATCTATATAGAAATGGAAATGAAATGAAAAAGAACATATATATATTTTGAACTGAATCACTTTGCTGTACAGCAGAAATTACACAACATTGTAAATCAACTATATTTCGGTAAAATTTAAAAAAAAATCCTGACTCTGTCTGAGGCTGCCACAGTTTTAGGGATACAAGATCCTTCTACATCTCACTCCCATCTTCTGGAAACAGGGCCAGGAACATGCCAGCTTCCACTGCTGGGAAAGCCCCACAGCTCAGAGAGAGAAGTTGGAGGGGAACCTGCCTCCACCACGTGCTCTTTTGCCTTGTACTTACAGCTATGCAAGGACGTGCTAGGGTACCTTATAACTGACCTAGCCCGGGAAGGCCAGGCAGGAAGCCTCACCATGTAACATGACATGCATGTTTTCTGCTGAGCATGCATTAGGCCCACAGAACACGGCACTGACGTAGCTCCCACTCCTGCTCAGAAATGCTGATCACAGCTATGAGCTTTTCCTGCAAAACATGCATGCCTATTATTCATAAAATAAAGTTTTATAAGGAAGTTTAAATTTCCTTGACATCTTCCAAGTATTTATAAATGTTTAGCTGAGACAAAGGATGTGAGCTAGGAATTCAGAGCCGTAGCTAGAAGCCACGTAAAAACAGATTTTTCTAATTAGTAATTGAAACGCAGGAACCTGGGCTGGTTGGCAACATGCCTAGAAGGAGCTCCTTTCCAAAGTCTCCGGTTCATCGGCTCCAGCAAACCTCAGCCAGGTCTTCCGCAGCCACACACAAGCCATCAGAAGATGAAGAGATCAAGAACCCTTCCCTGGGGCTTCCTTGGTGGCGCAGTGGTTGAGAATCTGCCTGCCAATGCAGGGGACACGGGTTCGAGCCCTGGTCTGGGAAGATCCCACATGCCGCGGAGCAACTGGGCCCGTGAGCCACAACTACTGAGCCTGCGCGTCTGGAGCCTATGCTCCGCAACGAGAGGCCGCGATAGTGAGAGGCCCGCGCACCGCAATGAAGAGTGGCCCCTGCTCGCCGCAACTAGAGAAAGCCCTCGCACAGAAACGAAGACCCAACACAGCCAAAAATAAATAAATAAATAAATTAAAAAAAAAAAAAAAGAATCCTTCCTTTTACCTCACATCCCTCTGAGTCGCCCTAAAACCAAGTAAATTAAGTTCCCGCTGACAGGGAGAGCTCCACAGATCCAGAATGATTCAGGGGATTCCAGGAAGGATATCTCCCATCTCTGATACAGGCTTACCCACTGCAGCCCCTGAAATCACTTTTCAGAAGGAGAAAAAGCCACGTATTCCAGAAATTAGGAATTAAAAGGCTTAAAATACCAAAGACAGATGGAGGCAGTGTTTAAGTGTGAGTTTTCGGCTGCACAACAGTAAAATAATAATAATAACGGGACTATTGAGAACTGCAACCAGAGCAGAGGAAGACAGTGAGCACCCTGGGAAGGACTAGGCTCCCAAACAGGAGCGGCTGACCCGGAGGTCAGGACGCTTTTCCACAGCGACAAAAGCCACTGGAGGTGGCGGCAGGAGTCCTGGGGACAACTCTGCGTGCCGCGATTCGCTGGCTGTGAAATTCGAGGACAGTTCCATTTGCCAAAGCACAGTTTACTCATCTATAAAATGGGAACGATGTCAACCTCCACTATGGCTCCGGGAATTCGCTGGGATCACTTACGGAAAATTGTTGTGAAAGTACTCAGCCCTGTATCCACGTGAAGCCATACTTGTGCATCAGAAGGCTGGAGGCAGCGAATAACCCCCGGAGACATGACCTTGTCCAAAGGGAGCCTGTTTGGTTTAACAGGACAAAACCCAGGTGGTGCAGAGCGTGAAGCTCTTCTGGTTCTGCGGCTACGAAATCAGGTGGCCCCACCTGCGAGGATTCATGAGTCATCTGCTTGGTTTGCATCACAGTTAACTTGATTATCAGAGGGGATTCCTTAATTGAGATATACCTGTTCCACGGCTTTGTTACCCTGCCTTGAGGTAGATTTCCATGCAACTATTCACCCTCCGTGCCCAAAGGACCTTTCTTTAAACAAGCTCTGAAACAAATTTAACACTGAGCTCTACAAGCTGCAAACATGCTTGTGTAAACTACGATGTAGTGTGTGCACGTCATTTACATAACCAGACAGCTGGAGATTCCAGAGCTGTAAATGCTGTCATCACTTACGTGCGCCGAGAAAATATTCCTCACCGAAATGCAAGGGGCAGGGGAACCCTTTGAGGGAAAAGAGTTCTCAACAAATCCAAAATAAATAACTAAAAAACAAATTCAAGTTTTCTGGAAAAGTAGGGTGGGGGCTGATTTTCTTTATATGATGCCGTGTTTATTCTGACTTACGCCATGAGCCACGAGCTCTCCCACGGTTCCTTCCAACTGTGTGAAATCTCTGGCAATTAGCTGTCCAAGCATCTCCACTTCCCCTGGTGCTACTGTTTTTCCTCATTATGACTTTGTTCCTTCATGCCCCAGGTCAGCCGCCCTCTGAAGCGGGCTATTGGGAGCTGCAGGGGATACTAACTTAGGCCCACACCCATCCTACCTTTGCATTACTCAGTTCCAAGTCCGTGAGAACATCTTTTTCTATTTTTTTAAGTCCACCAGATAGGCAGGCAAACACCCAGTCAAAATATGCTAACTAGTGCCAAGTGTTAGCAATATGAATTGTCTGAGCAATTTTTCTATCCAATTCCCCACAAGAAAGACAGTACTTGAATGGCAGGCACGTGCACGTGCACGCGTGCGCACACAGACACACAACTTACATAAAAACAGGAAAAATCCAGGAACTGCAAAATGCCAGCGGTTCTATGAATCTCTTTCATTACTTTAAAACAAGGGGCTTATCCATTATGCAACCTCTCAGCCCTTGCGCTGGATGCGTGACTGCTCTCAATTTAAAGCCCGAAGCACTTTTAGCCTTCAAAAACGGTCCTGCATTCACCCTCAAATCAGACAAAGTAATTTGGATTAGAGAAAATCAGTGCACAGCTGAGACACCGCCCCCCCCCCACCATTGGCACTTTCTCTCCAGGTTGCCTGGGGCTCATGGAGGTTAGAGGTCAGTCCATGAAGACAGAATTTCCATCTCTTTTGAGGGGTATGAACCTTCCGTACCGGCAGCACCTGGCCATCAGGAGGGTTAGAGTGTTTTTTCCAGGCTGGAGGAATTCATTCAGCTCCCATTTGCCAGAACTATTATTGCATTCTCTGAGCTTCTGGTAGGAAATGAGAGACTGAATTTGGTGTTCCTACTGAGAAGAAAAGGAAAGTGAGTATTTCTCTCCCTTCTTCCCTAAGTTACCTTAAAAAGAATGGTCACAGGCAGAAGGCCAAGAGACAGCTCGAGGAGAGAATAGTTACGGAATGCCACCTTGCCTGCAGTAGGCCCCCGCGTGTGTAGTAAATGAAGACGTTGAACTGATGGTGGGATCATACAGATGCAAAGAAATACACCATCTCCCCAAATCTTTCATGTATGTAGTCTAGTTAACTCCAGAGATTTCGTTTAGGGCTTTGGGCCCAGCTATGACTATTTTGCAGAAGTCAAAGTCTTGCTTTGCCTCTGTGATCTTCGAGATAGCATGAGGGCAGGGGCTGCTGCATCCTCATGCAGCAGGTGGGACAAGGCTCGAGAACACTTCCTGCCAGCTTAGGGGACCCGTGCTCTGACGGAGAGCGTTCCTCCCTCTTTGTAATCTGGAGAACACTGGTTCTGCCATCCCCACCTGAGATGGGAGGCCTGCTGTGCCAAAGCGAGAAGCACTCTGGCTTTGGAATTTAAAAATCACTTCTCCCCACACTTGTTGGTCTCTTGGGTGTCAAGCTGAGGAGCAGAGATGTCTCAGTGTTACTCATACCTCCTCTCAGCCTGAGGACTGCGACTGTGGGGAAATGGAACCAAGATTCAGTCTCATCTCACCTCTGTGGGGAGGTGATTCTTTATTGGTTCTCAAGCTTTAGAACACATCGGAATCACGTTAAGGACTTACTACAAGACTCGTGGGCCAAGAGGCAGCTCAAGGAGAGCTAGGCCACCCAGAGTTTCTGATTCTCTATGAGCTGGGGGCTTAGAATCTGCAGTTTCTAGCAAGTTCTCCCAGGATGCTGAAGCTGCTGGTCCAGAGACCACACTTTGAGAACCTCAGACAGAGTCGAATATAAGGACGGGTCCTCACAAGGGCTGAGAACAAGTACACGCAGCTTCTCCCAGACTCTCGGATCTTCCCACCAGCATTTCCACCCATGTCAGGCATCTCCTGACTTGGTGTTGTCTTCTTGGCCACTGGCTCTGATTGCTACCTAGTCAACAGTGCGTGCGGGTAGCGTCAAGGAGCTGGTGTACGTATAGGTCAAGTCATACCTGCTAAGGACTTACTTGCTCTACCTTTCTGAGGGCAGGCTATTCATTGCCCTCTGAGTGTTGGCTTTTCAGTGTGATCAAGGTTTTCAGAAACCAAGCTCAAATAAGAAAAGAGGAAGGAAACTCTGTCTCCATGCGTATCGTTAGCAACAGACAACTGAATATCTCTGAGTCCCGCTCCAGCCCTACGTGGTATTTCTGCCTCTGAGGAGGGCTTCATAAATCTAAATACAGCTCGAATGTGAGTGGATTACCTGGAATTTTCCTATTATCTCATCCCACATGGTCCACCGGTGGCCACAATAATCAGGAGCAGCTCTCGACATTTAACAGGAACTATTTTTAAATTCTGAGCCTTGACAGCATTAGCTGAGGCAGAACTGCTCAAGGAAACCAAAGGAAACATCCATTTTAATGCACAGCAGGCGCTGACAGTGAACTCTGGGGCCAGCGAGCCATAAATATACATGTTAACACTGGTAGAATATGACTTGTGCGGTGCGGCCTGTCTTAAAGCCTTCTGCCTGTAGGGTTTCCAAGTGCCTGACAGCGCTGCCTGGTGTCAGTCAATCTCATCAGGCCAACTTGGGGCTGGAGGTCAGCAAAGAAAGGCAATCGATTGGGACCCTGCTGGCTTTCCCCAAGGAGAGATCGGTGCAGAGAACAGGATGGGACGGAGCAGACTTGACTACTGGGTTCTTGAAATCATTTCAGAATTATTCCTAATTTGGGAATCTATATCTGAGGATAGCCCTCTGAAGTGACAAAAGTCGGTGACTATGAAGGCAGGTAGAGGGGAGAATCAAAAACCACACCTTTCATGCAGCCTTCTAATGGCCAGGACACCTGCTGCCTGGGTGGCAGTCCCCTCTGTCAGCAGCTTTTATTAATTTCTGTCGAACTTCCAGTAAACCTTTCAGGCCAGACACACACACACACACACACACACACACACACACACACACATTTTCACTATCGTTTTTGGCTAATGATTCATGCCTTTCGAAACTGGGCAGTGGAAGTAATCAGCCCAGCAGTTCCGGCAGCAAAGGCACCAGCACCTACAGGCATAAGCAGAGCTCCGTTCTGGGGTTTCTGAGAGGTCTACATCTGTACCCCCGTCAGGGGACACGGGGACACAGGAACAGGAAGGGCCAGCCCCGCTTGGCAGAGTTTTGATGATTCGTTCCCGCACCAAGGCTGTCAGGGATCGTGAGTGATGGAGGAAGTGCCACCTGATGCTGCCAGGCGCGTGCTGAATGGAGCATCTTTCAAAGCTTCCGTTGCTCACTCCATTTCCTCAGGTCAGAGATTTTCAGGTTGCTCTAAAATGGCATTTTTCACTAAACATTTTGGAAGTGGTGTTCTCTTTCCTGGGTGCCCACAATGTTTCACCAGTTCATCCCAACTGCCTTTCTTCTTGCGTCTTGGAGTCATGTGCTGTGTTCCCACTTGAGTTCATTCAAGTGCCTGCTGCCACTGAAGATGGTGAAAAAGTCTTTGAAAAAGTAGAAAGACACGTGAGCCACTGTGAAAGCCCACGACCCTGCTGCCTCCCTGCACAGTTAGGGATACCGCCGTCCAGAACTGATGGTTTTCTTCTCCTTCCTTGTGGCTTCATCATGGATGGTTTACAGCAATGAAGTAGCCTTTGTAAGGTTCATCTTTATGTGTCTATCAAACTTGGTCTAGCATGGTAGGTCTAAGACCCCACTTTAGACTCATGTCCATAAACACAACTATTTACTCCTAAGGGTCTTATTTCCAGATCAGTTATAGAGGGTGATGATTTTTTTACTTAACTAGGGCTCAGTTACCATATCAATAATTAGTTTTACATAAAAATACGAATTGCGGCAAGGTTCTCACAAGAAATGAGAATTCTGTTATGTAACTATGTTTTTAAAAATCCAAACATATTATTTCTTACTGACACATAGTAAAACCATAATACATCAAGGAGAGTGGCATAAACAAATGGGTTTGATGAATAAGATACACGTATCACTTTAATAACTGTGTTTACTAATAGTTTATCCCATATGAACTGTTGCCTAAATCCAGCACAATTTTCAGATATCTACAAATTAAATTTCTGGCATTCATGATTGTGATGGTTAATTTTATGTGTCAACTTGACTGGGCCTTGAGATGCCCAGACATGTGAACCAACATCACCCTTATAAAGAGTTTGTTAATTCTGAGAATCTGAGACATCCCCCACGCATCTCAGGATGGGTTCTTTCCTACATAATTCCCACAAATTATGGGCTTCCTGTGCAGGTCCCATAAATTACAAGCCTTTAAACCTTCACTGCTCATGTTTTCCTGGGAATCAGGAACCACGTGGGCCACCAGCAAAAGCCTTAGTTAGCCTCAAACTAACGGGAACAAGTTCTCCTGAATCGGGCATCTAACACCTCACAAGTCTAAGACTGAACCAAACCAAAGGTAGTCTCTATAAAGCTGTTAGGATGGGTTGCTACTGAAAAGTATAACTATGCTTGGTGCAGCTGGCTCCGTTCTTGAAGGAGAATTATTTGCTGCAAGGATGTTAATGCAATTAAGACCCTGGGATTCTATTATGTGCTACTGCCTTGCAAACAAACATTTCTGTTTTACTTTAGTAATTCTGAAGGCTGCCTTACATTTTCCTCTGTCCATTTCCTCCCTCCCTCCCTCCCTCCCTCCTTCTTTCCTTCTTCCCTCCATCCCCAGTCATGAACCATCTTCCAGTGACAAAGAATAGTAATTCCATTGACATTACTGCTAAAGTTATTACAATCCTCAAATGGTTAAGAGCACTGTGTTGCTGGAATAAAACCTATACCCTCTATCTGCATTATTCCTCACTTAAAATGGTGACCCACAGACATGGTGTTTAGCTTTAATAGTGGGTGGGGTGAGAAGGGTTTTTAAAGAGGATTTTTAAAATAAAATTTCCCCCATGCTTTCATGATATTCTCCTTGTGGTCAGGGCCTAAGCAGAAAAACAGATTAGGAACCTCATTCATGGTTTTTTCATTCTTGAGAATACACTGATATTAACTATAAGAATATAAATTTACTGCTTCCACGGAATTACACTCCATTATACTGGGTCAGTAAGCTTCAAGCAAAGCAGAAGCTTACTTTGAGTCATTTCCACAAGGCCTCCATCAGCTACAACAGTCATTCATGTAAGGCACCATTAAAAACATCCGCCGGAAACCTTGGCCCTTTGAGAAGAGCTTCATGAGATCACCCATTTCCCTGCCCCCAGGGCCCAGCCATCATTTGTACACACGGAACTGGGCTGACATGATCACAGAGCACATTCTTGAGGGGAAAATATAACTTATAAAAAGGCAGAAGGCACTCCTCCGACTAGGTGATGGGAGTACACTGCCCACGTGTGAGCCTCCTGTGGTTTCTCTCAGGGGTGGAAGGCTTACACCTTCACCTGTGCATCACTGCTAGCCAGCACCGCCAACCTTCTGGGAAGAATTACTGAACCCTGAAAATAAGCCAATGGAAACTTTTAGCCCTAAAATAGTTTGGCTGTATATGGAATTCATTTTATATTCGTATTTTTTAATGCTTATATAAGTAGTTACCACTCAAAAACACCATCATTGAAGCCATTCACTGGACAGCAATCTACATGTGGCATTATCCCAAAAAGTCAATATAGTCCCTCCTTCTTAGGAAACTATAAGACAACTGGCTGCCGTGAACTATCTAGAGAGCCAAGCTAAACACGCACAGCACACACACACCCACACTCACATGCAATTCATCACACTGCTAAAATGCAAGGGTGCATTTTGAATGATGCTTAGTGTTGGAACAGATGTGAAAGGTGAGCTCAGGAGAAAATACCATGTTATAAATTAGAGAAGGCCTTGGAGAGCTGAATGAAGGAGGAGAGAACAAAGTTATGCCTGTGGGAGGGGAAGTGAGGACTGAGAGTGAGAGCGGAGGAGATAACACAGAAGTGCAGCTTCTGTATTCTGGGCATGAAATTTAACCTTACAGAAAGTGTGTGGAAAGTGTGCAAGTGAATGAATCCAACATGTAAAATGCTGACTGACATACAAATGGCCACAGGCACATGAAAAGATGCTCGACATCACTAACCACCAGGGAATCAAAATCAAATCACAGTATCACCTCACACCTGTTAGAATGGCTGTCTTCAAAGAGACAAGAGATTACAAGTGTTGGAGAGGGTGTGGAGAAGAGGGAAATATGCACTGTTGGTGGGAAGGTAAGTGGTGTACCCACTATGGAGAACAGTACAGCGGTTCCTCAAAAAATTAAAAATAAAACTACCATATGCGGGGCTTCCCTGGTGGCGCAGTGGTTGAGAGTCTGCCTGCCGATGCAGGGGACACGGGTCTGTGCCCCGGTCCGGGAAGGTCCCACATATTGCGGAGCAGCTGGGCCCATGAGCCATGGCCACTGAGCCTGCGCGTCAGGAGCCCGTGCTCTGCAACGGGAGAGGCCACAGCAGTGAGAGGCCCGCGTACCGCAAAAAAACCCCAAACAAACAAAAAACAAAAAAACTACGATATGGTCCAGCAATCCCACTTCTGGGATATATCCAAAGGAAATGAAAACAGGATCTTGAAGAGATATCTGCACTCCCATGTTCACTGCAGCATTATTCATAATAGCTAAAACAAGGAAACAACCCAGGTGTCCATGTGTCCATCAATGGATGAATGGACAAAGGGGATGTGATATATATATAGAGAGAGAGAGATCGATAAACAGTGGAATATTATTCAGCCATGAGAAAGAAAGGAATCCTGCCACTATGACAACAGGGATGAACCTTGAGGGCATTATGCTAAGTGAAATAAGCCAGACAGAGAAAGACAAATACAGCATGGTATCACTTACATCACAAATACAGCATGGTATCACTTAAAAGTCAAACTCATAGAAATAGTAGAAAAGTAGTTGCCAGGGGCTGGAGGGTGGGGAAAATGGGGTGTAGTTAAAAGGGTACAAACTTTCAGCTTTAAGCTGCATAACATCTGAGGATCTAATGAAAAACATGCTGACTATAGTTGATAACACTGTGCTGTTTGACTGACATTTGCTAAGAGAGTAGAACCTACATGTTCTTACCAAAAAAAAAGGTAAATATGTAATGGGTATGTTAATTAACCAGATGGGGGAATCCTTTCATAGCGCATACATATATCAAATCATCATGATGTATACTTTAAATATCTTACAATTTTTCATGTCAGTTATGCCTCAATAAAGGTGAAATTAGCCATTAAAAAACTACAAAATTTTGCCATTTGCAGCATCGTGGATGGACTTGGAGGGCATTATGCTAAGTGAAATGTCAGACAGAGATACTGTAGGATATCACTTATACGTGGAATCTAAAAAATACAACAAACCACGAATATAACATAAAAGAAGCAGACTCACAGATACAGAGAACCAACTAGTGGTTACCAGGGGGGAGGGGGAGGGGCAACCTAGGGATGGGGGAATGGGAGGTACAAACTATTGGGTGTAAGATAGGCTCAAGGATGTACTGTACAGCATGGGGAACATAGCCAATATTTTGTAATAACTGTAAATGGAAAGTAACCTTTTTTTTTCCTTTTTTTTGCGGTTCACGGGCCTCTCACTGTTGTGGCCTCTCCCGTTGCGGAGCACAGGCTCCGGACACGCAGGCTCAGCGGCCATGGCTCACGGGCCCAGCCGCTCCGCGGCATGTGGGATCTTCCCGGACCGGGACACAAACCCGTGTCCCCTGCATCGGCAGGCGGACTCTCAACCACTGTGCCACCAGGGAAGCCCGGAAAGTAACCTTTAAAAATTGTCTACAAATAAAAAATTGAAGAAAAAGAATTGAACGTGTGTGCATGCACAAAAAAATTGTCAAGATGTATATAACTGGAATTTTAAAAACCAGAAATCTAACCAATGAATATGATTACTGGAGAATGGAGATTTAATTGTATTTTAAGATATATCCTCCTCAGCATAGGCACAAGCCTATTCCCTGATCCTGGATTTATTTTTCATAGTATGACCACACAGGCTACATGTATTTGCCAGTATCTCTACATGGCAGAAATACATTCCTGTCCAAATAATACATCTCAGGTATCCAATGACAAAATAAAATAAAAATACAATACAATAAAGCTGAAATTCTTTTAAAAGGTTGACTATGACTAAGAATTGAGCAGATATGGTAGAAAAGTTGAAGTCAACAAGGGGACAGGAGGTTACCCAGCAGGATGCAGTGAAGGGACACAGGAGTAACGGATGGAGGGGAGCCTTGCAGCTCCCTGCTGGAGGAAAGGGGATGCAGAAGGGCAAGAAACACATTGTTCTTACAAGTCTGACACAAGGGAAATCATGTTTAGATCTTAATTTGTGTTAAGAACTGAAGATTGATACACATGGTAAAGAAATTTCTGTGTTAAGATGGGTCAGGAGGGGAATTCTGAGGATAATAACAGCGACAGGTAAGCGAGACAAGCTCAGATTTCAGCAGAGCCCGCTGGCCTCTGGCATGCTACTAGACGACATTCATTGTTTCCCGGTACTTTATTTGCCGTTAGGTTAAGTTAGCTCCATCAGTTAACACTGCTCTCTCAGCTGGCTGTTCACCGAAATTATAATAATAAACATAATGACCACCAAACAAAAATCCTGTTACCGGTGGCTGTGTGTCTACTGTGATTCAGAGAAACCAGGGGCTCTGCATTCACCATCTAATTAGGCTTCAATGCAGCCCAACGAGGAGAAATGATTTCTAATTCCATTTGCTGCATTAGGAAACTAAGGCCTTGCCTGGTTCATCCACTTGCTCAAGGTCAGGGCTGGGCAAACGTTCACTGTATGGGGCCAGAGCGTACAAATTTTAGGCTCTGTGGACCAGTTTCTGTCGCAACTACTCAATTTGGCCTTTAAAGCCCAAAGACCGACAATACGTAAAAGAGTGAGCAGGACTGTGTTCTGATCAAACTTTATTTATGGACAATGGAGTTTGAATTCATATAATTTCATGTGTCACAAAATGTCATTGTCTTCTTGATTTTTTTTTCAACCACTACATGATTCTCAGACCATACAAAGTTAGGAGGCAGCCTGGCTTTGGCCCATGAAATGCAGTTTACTGATCCTGGGTCAAGGTGATCTACGAAGTTAACAGGCAGAGTCCAGATTCAAAGGAGAGACTGTGCCCCCTCCTGTAGGCTTAAAAGTATAAGCTACTAAAACGATTAATTCCATCTGGTCTATGATATGGATTACTTGACAAAAGTGGCTAGCCCAAATGTTAACTGATACTAACATATAGTAATAATAATAATAAACATAAACAGTACAGAGTGAATTTTTACCTTATTTATTTATTTATTTATTTTTCGGTACGCAGGCCTCTCACTGTTGTGGCCTCTCCCGTTGTGGAGCACAGGCTCCGGACACGCAGGCTCAGTGGCCATGGCTCACGGGCCCAGCCGCTCCGCGGCATGTGGGATCCTCCCGGACCGGGGCACAAACCCGTGTCCCCTGCATCGGCAGGTGGACTCTCAACCACTGCACCACCTGGGAAGCCCTTTCCAAATCATTTTTATTTTCAAATACCTATTTGCTTTTCTGGACATTAAAGAAGGGTGAAAAGTTTTTGTTTACTTAAAATTTCAAAATAAATTAATAGGCACTGTGAACAAAAAGAGACCAATCATAGCAATGTTGAGCCTGAAAATGTTGCTTTTTAATTTTTATGATATGCTTTTAAAATGAGATAGTACTATAGTAACAAGGGCGTTAAATGCACTTGCTTTTCGTGGGTTTATCTAAACCAGGTAAAATCGAAGTCAAAACATCACCTGGGTTGATTTCAACACCAGCCCTTGCTGTGCCCGGGGGTCCAGTGGACCCCCCTCTCCACCCTTTGTCCCTGGAGAATCACTGACATAGCTGTTGGCTGTAGGGTTTATCCTCTGCTCGCTGAAATCAGCTACGTGATGAAATGGCCAGGAGGCCGCTGAGGAACAACCGTGCTCCTTTTCCCCAATCACGGACGTTCACGTCTCTTACACATGAAGTGTCCTGAAGTGAGAGCTTATGCTATTAATAATTTAAGAACAATTAAAGACAGCAAATATTTCTCCCTTGGGCCTTTGGCAGTGGCTTAGCCAGTTTCAGCGGGTGCTCCTACTAACAGCTGCCTCAACCCTCCTCTAATTATAATGAAAGAATAATCCTCACAAAACCATATTTAAACACAGCGGAACGAGGGCTTCCACAAAACTGTACACACTTCTCCAGCGGCGTACTGTAAGGAGGAGGGAAATAAAGGTAGATTTGGGAGTACA
Organism: Phocoena phocoena; assembly: GCF_963924675.1. Classification (NCBI taxonomy): domain Eukaryota; kingdom Metazoa; phylum Chordata; class Mammalia; order Artiodactyla; family Phocoenidae; genus Phocoena; species Phocoena phocoena. The sequence goes on along the minus strand of NC_089231.1, from coordinate 59,430,495 downwards.
GCTGTAGCTTGAGAGAGCTGTGTTTAGATAGTCTCCACCTTGGGGTGACTGACTATATTTGATTTCTAGGGCTGCCATAGTAAAGTACCACAGACGGGGTGGCCTGAAACATATTTCCTCACAGTCCTGGAGGCTGGAAAGTCTAAGATCAAGGTGTCAGCAGTGCCGGTTTCTCCTGAGGCCTCTCTCCTGGGCCTGTGAATGGCTGTCTTCTCCCTGGGTCCCCACATGGTCATCCCTCTGTGTCCTAATCGCCCCTCTTCTTATAGGGACACCAGTCATATTGGGTCAGGGCCCAACCTAATGGTCTTGTTTTACCTTAATTACTTCCTTAAAGACCCTTCTTCAAATACCATTTGGCATTCTGAAGACTGGGGGTTAGGACTTCAACACATAAATTTTGGGAGAAGGCAATTCAGCCCATAACACCAACTCAGAAGACCACTATAAATGACTGTGTATAAAGCTGTTTTCCAAATTTAATAATATTTGTTCATTTTGGACCACCCCAGTCCACACCTACCCTCTGCGGCTTTACTGATGCTGAGTTAACTCCAGTCCCTGCCACTGCCGCTGAACCTCTAACAAACCAGCTTCACGCAGGGGCCTTGGCTGGGGATGCGTGTCCGCTGTTCTTGATGTTGGGCCTGAGCTTCCTAAGCCCACCCCACCAGCTCCTCCTGGCACATGAAGCGATGGGAAATGCTGCTTGGCCAGGGCCGGCCATCACAGACGTAAATAAGTGCCATTGTGCTTCTCTGTGTTGCTCTAAGAATGGCCCCGAACTACAGAATAGAAAACCTTTCTAGGCAACCAGGTACATGAAAGTCAGCAATCTGCTTTTCTCTTTCCTGAGAAAATGAAAACACATTTCAAAACCCTACCAAAGGCTTTAATTCCGTTGTGTGTTAGGCTGAGCTAAGCTGCTTTAAACCCTGTTTCATGGTACTAAGGACTTGAACTAGAGGGATCTGTTATCACATTCACTTCAAATTCTGATAAGGTCTCTAGAATTTGAAAATAGTCTTCAGCCCCTCTATTTGAGCACTGGGCCTGAGACAGCTCTCCTTTTATCTTCCGACTTCAAAGTATAATTTGGGAATAAAGGTTTACTTTCCCGTGAATTCCGAAAGTTCTATACCATCAGGGAAAATGGGCTGACGTCCTTAGGAAAGAATCTCAGACTCTGAACGAACTTTCTTTGGCATCCACACCCTCCTTGGGACGGTGGAAGGGCCACAAGTATTCTGGAGCCCACCTGGCCCCTGGACACTATGGGAAGTTAACTCTTTGGACGGTAAGCATGATGGTGTATTTTCTAAAAAGTCTCTATGTTTGCATCAATTTGAATTTTTTAGTCCCCTAGCCATGAAGCAGCTGTGCCGTGACAGGAAGAACACGGTTCGGAGTCAGACACACATGGAACTGTAGCCACGTTTTGTGTGACCTTTGACCTCCCAGACACTTAGCTTCCTGATTTGGAAAACGAGGATACTGTTATCCACCTCACACTCATTTGGGGGATGAGGTAAGAAAATGGTTGTGGAAGTAGCTTATAAATGACAGTGTACTAAAGATGATGTCGGTGGGGTATCTCTCCTGATTCTTCAGTGACTACGTTTCTTTGTTTAAAAACACTTGGTGGCCCCACACCTGGCCCCATGGTGTGGGGTTCCTTCATATCCTGACCTTATTTGGAGCCATTTAAGGAACAATGAAACACACTGCTTTCTATTCTAACAATATCCATTTTTATTCATCAAGTTAACAATATTTCAAGGCAAACTGACTGCCTACCAACCTTGATGATGCCGATTTACTACTACAGATGAAAATCTCAAATGTCTCTTGCTCTTTGGCATTAAATAGTGAGTGGAAGTGGAGCTTTTATTGAGAGTTTTATTACTTTATTTTATGGCCACATGTTTTTATGTGACAGTAAGGCAGCTAAACACACATTAAATAAGCGCTGAGATAACTTGATAATGACCTTCCACAGATTCTTTCCTCCAAGGAGGTCAGTGCCAAAGAAGACGGGAGAACGTGTTAAACGGAGAAAGGAGCCTGACCTAGAAGGGATGAGAGGAAGCAGGAGCCTTTCTTTCAACGTGCAAAACATTTGTGGGCTGCCCGTGTGTGCCGGGCACTGGTGCACACAGGGTGAAAAGAACTCAGTCTGAGTTTGTCTTCTTTCTCCGACAGTGTCACAACAGAGCCAGAGACAGAGAGCGAGTCTTGAGGGCCTGAGATAAACGCCATCATAAAGACACGGTCAGTGTCTTCTCGCCGGACGGGGATGGGGCACTGGCTGCATGGGGCACGGAGCAGGCCTCATGGTTCCTGTACTCAGGGGAGGAGCTAAGCGGTTGACAAGTAGACAAGAGGAGGAAGGGCATTTCTGAGCTAGGGAACAACATGTGAGAAGGCACGGCGGTGTGACAGAGAAGGCCTCGATGATGTGCTCGGGGAGGGGGGCAAGGTCCAAGGTGACCGAAATGTAAGCTTCCGGGGAGGAGCGGGCCAGCGGCGGGGGTCCTGAACATAGAGACCCCACAGGCCTCCCTAAAGCCCCTGATTCTAACCCCCGCACAGGGAACTCTCTATGTACTTGACCCTCGTTTGCACTCAAGCGCTGGTGCAGGGCAGCTGCTCCTTGGAGGCCCTCTGGCAGCTCAGGGGGTCAGTACAGGAGGAACAGGATGCTGTACCAGACAGAGGAACAGGTGGGTATCAGACTGATAGCCTCACACTCTGACTGATGTAACTGCTCCTTTGGTGAAAAACCTTATAACTTGCTGCTCATTAGATGTCAATCCAGACTCTGAACGACATGGATTCAACCACTAAATATCTGTTGAGAGCCCACACTGGGCAGGTGCTGTGTGTCCATCAGTGAACAAGACAGACGTTAGTCCCGAAGATGTGAGGCTTCCCGTGTTGCCGAGAGATCAGATGGTTAAAAAGTAACCCTACGGGGGCTTCCCTGGTGGCACAGTTGTTGAGAGTCCGCCTGCCAATGCAGCGGACGCGGGTTCATGCCCCGGTCCGGCAAGATCCCACATGCTGTGGAGCAGCTGGGCCCGTGAGCCATGGCCGCTGAACCTGCGCGTCCGGAGCCTGTGCTCCGCAACGGGAGAGGCCACAACAGTGAGAGGCCCGCGTACCTCAAAAAAAAAAAAAAAAGGAACCCTAAGGGAATGCACGGTTCCCTCTCCCAGAGCTCAGGGCAAGCCCCTGGGGAAGGGACCTGCAGGAGAGGTGGGGGCGGGGGCACCTCCCCCATGGTCCTTCCTAGCAGGAAGGAGCAGCATTTGGTAAATGAACAAAGCACAACAGGGCTGAAACGGAGGCAGCACGAGCCAGGGGAGCTGACGGAGAGGAGGACAGAGCCCGAGGGTGGGGTCCCGGGAGCCGACTGGTCTTCACTCCTGTTCCCCGAGTGCCTCCAATGGCCCCGCATGGCCAAGGAGAAGGACAAAACGCCCTGCCTTCCCAGAGCAGAGAAAGATCAACACACAACATGTGAGGGCTGATGGAGAGAGATGAGGCCTGGAAGGGCCGGGAGAGCTGGGTGGCTGCAGGGTGAGGAGTTGTATTTTACCGTCTTCCTACTTTTGCTTAGACTTGGTATGATCACATTGCACTTCAATGAGATCTCTGACTACAGGATAGAGCAGCCCTGGAGGGGAGCAAAGGGCACCTAGGATGATGAACAGGAAGGATGCATGGAGCGCCGGAGTGCGGGTGGGATGACTGAGGCCAGCGCAGCCGCTGTGCACATAACCCAGACAGACCTCCTGGACCCGGGGCATTTAGGACCAAGAATGGGTAGGATGTACTGAGTGGTTCGGTGTAGGGGGTGCAGAGGCAAGGGTGAGTCATAGGTTTCTGGCTGGAAGGAGTGGGCAGTTCATGGAATTATTTACTGAACTAAGGGACATGGGCAGAGGAACATTTATCTGGGGGGAGAGGTAAGAGAGAAAAGGCTGGGGGGGAAGAGGAAGATACTCAGTGTTTTAGGGAAGCAGAGTTGAAGGTGCCCAGGGTATCCAGGTGGGGTGGCAGCACCTGGAGCTCCCTCCAAGCTGGCTGAGGACAGGGACGTGGGGACCCAGGCACACTCCCAGGAGTGATGGCTCCAGGGTGGAAGACCTGGTCCCCCGCCCTGCAGTCTTCCTCCAGCTGGAAGAGGAAATGGGTCCAAAGCTGCTTCAACTGAAACGCCAGTGCAGCCCATTTGACACCTCCTAAATCCCCATCACAGCGTTCCCTGTGCCAGCTGCTGCAAGGTGACAAGGGGACACTAACCACAGCACCAGGACCCTGGAGCCTGTGATTTCCCATTCTCCTTTTTAATTTTATATTTCATTTCTGCTACTAATTATTTGAAATGATATCATTTTCTGAGCATAAACTGCTGAAAAAAGATAAGTAATGCAAATATATTATAGGCTCTACACTTTCTTTGGAAAAAGAAGGTTTAACATAAATATTTGAACTAATAAACACATCACGTAACATGTTAGCTATCTGTCTCAAATGAAATACCATAGATTCATAATCTGTCCAAAAGAGTAGCTTAGGTTTACCTTTCTGAACCTGTTATTTAAATGTTTCCAGTGGTGCCCAAGTGGTGAACTTATTAGGAAGAATTGTAATTGCTAACTGTTGGAATTTCTGCTTCCCAAATCCCTAATAATTTAAAATATAGTGACCTCTATTACTGATTTCTTTAGAAATCATTCTCAGAAGTTGTGCGGTTCTTGGAATGTTTGTGTGTTTTATATACTTAGAGTTAGACAAAGGTGGCCAGAGAAGGAAGCTACAACGGTGGCAGGGCCTGTCAATGATTTCCTCTGTTTGTTGGATCCAGATCATCTGCAGAAATCACCTCTCTGGCCTCACTTTTGTTTTCACTCTGGCTACAGCGAGAGCTTCAATACCACGGTGGAATCAATAACCAGCTTATAGACAGGTCACCCAGATAACATTCTTTTCTCTGCCACGGGCCTGGGGCTCAGTGAAAACCCAGGTGCAGAGCCCAGGGCCACGTTCTGTCAGCTTCCATGGTGAAGCTTTGTTTTTAAAAAGTAGCTATAGGCAGTTCTGAGGTGGAGAGATGTGTCTTTGTTTTCAAAAAATTATGAAACCATATTGGAATTTATATGAAAGATGACTGTGTCATCTGCTCATAGACCCTTCATAACAGTCAAAATCCTAACCTTATTATTAAAATATCAACCTTTTTAATAACTGAAGCTGAGATGTGATCGGTATGCTAGAAGGGTCAGGAATACTATTGATAAAATATAGAAGAGTTACAACTTCTACTACAAAGTAGTACTACAAAGAAATTCTTTCAAAAGAGAAAAAGATACATGCTACCATGTAAAAACAAGATGAGCTATACCAACATACACCTAATAAGTGAGCAGAATGGCCTTGCTAATGTGCCAGAGGTTAACTGAGGGCAAAAACCTTCAATAGGACCACCTTGCTAAGTCTGCATACCCTACCAGCTATGAGGCATATTTAATACCTGTGGGTAGAACAGAGCCCCACTTTATAATGTAAAATACACCAGCACCCGGCCTCAGAATGGCAGCAATCAGCAAACACAGAAATCAAGAAATAACAGGGAAGGCCAACTGATCTCACTTTGTAGTTCTTAGAAGGGTTAGAGCTCAGTGAGCCTGGCTGATAATGATCTTTTACTCCTCCAAGCATCTCTCAGTGCTGAATCACCCTGTCAGGTTACAGCCCTGCACTCTATACAACTAACCACCTCACTCAGCTTATGTCAACTCTATCTGGTTCTCTCTTGAAATGAGAAATTCTTATTGTCTCATTACATCCTTAAATCAACTCTAAACCCGGGCTGTGGGCTGTGCTCACAGAGCCCCATTTTGTGGTGAGGGGCAAAGCAGAGGGAGCTGACTGACCCAAGGGCTGGCTCTGAAAGCAGCTTCTGCAACTCTGCACTTGTGCAAACAGACTGGTGGTGCACTTGCGTACATAGATTCACTGTGCGCTCGTGTTAAGTCGCTTCGCTTATCCAGGTCTCAACTTCCTACTCATCAAAAGGTAGAAGTCAGATGACATTATAAAGAACTTTTTTTTCTTCTAAGTACATACTATCAAGAACTTTGAAGGGTCTGAGACTTTACCCAACTTTCAAATTAACGAGCTGCTTGCCCCAGTCTCATGTACGTTAGCAGAAGACATGAGATTCTTGGGTCAGAGATGAAGGACTTCATTACTGACAAGTGGCATGAGCTTCAAGCTTCTCTCATCACCCCTTGCCCCCAAAGTTCCATGGGGGCAACAGTGAGGGGCCAGGCCGTGCTACCCACGCAGTAGGTTTGTGTTACGCCTGAGGGACCCTGAGATCAGGGAATCCAAATCTCTTACTTGGCTATAAGCACACCTGTTTGTCCTTTGCTCCAGAGAGAGGCATTTATTATACTGAACAGGAAGACAGCCTGCCCTCTGCTTCAGGAGCAGGCGCTGCCTCTGTCTCCCGCAGCTGTTCGCTATACCAGCATCCTTAAAAAGATAGCCCAGAACAAAGACCATCAGTGCTTCCACTGGCAAAATGTGCAGAAGCGTGAGAAACCTATGTAGAACGGCATCCCAACATCCTCTAAACAATTCAGGTGTTATACATTTCTCTCATTATAAGTGGAGTCAAGGTTAGAGACACACTCAGTATGAAGAATAGATTTCCAACTGATCCCAAGGGTGAATTCTACTAGTATCCTGCTAAAAATCAATCATCTTAAAAAAATAAAAATAAAAAGCAAGTTTCTTTGCAGATCTCAGTTTTGATTCATACAGAGTACTAACAACCTTGAACACATTTATTCAAGATCGGGAATAAACCTTACCCAATTTTTCAATAGTTATTTAGTTCTCCACACCTTGTAGCTTAGGTATGGCTCATCCCATCCATAGACCCAAGCATATATCTTTTTCTTTCTTTTATTTTGGAGCAGTTTTAGACTCACAGCAAAATTTAGGCAGCAAGTACAGAGCTTTCCCATATACCTCTTGTCCTATACAAGCACAGCCTCCCCATTATCAACTTACCCCACCAGATGGGACATTTGTTGCCACTGATGAACCTACATGAACAGGACATTATCACCCAGAGTCCACAGTTTACATTAGGGTTCACTGTTTGTGTCCTACTTGCTATGGGTTTGGACAAATGTACAGTGGCATGTACCCACCATTACAGTATCATACAGAATATTTCTACTGCCCTAAAAATCCCCTCGGCGTCTCCCTCCCTCCCACCCTCCCTATCCCACCCCTCTAGGTGGTCACAAAGCACCGAGCTGGTCTCCCTGTGCTATGCGGCTGCTTCCCACTAGCTATCTATTTTACGTTTGGTAGTGTACCATTGTAAAGCAATTATACTCCAATAAAAATGTTAAAAAAATGAAAAATAAAAATAAATAAAAATATAAAAAAATGAAAAAAAAAATCCCCTCTGTTCTGCCTCCTCATCACTCCCTCCCTTCTACCTCCTGGCAACCACTGATCTTTTTACTGTCTCCATAGTTTTGCCTTTTCTAGAATGTCACACAGTAGGAATTGTACATACGTAGCCTTTCCATATTAGCTACCTTCACTTGGTAATATGCATTTAAATTTCCTTCATATATTTTCATGATTTGATAGCTCATTTCTCTTTAGCGCTGAATAATATTCACTTGCCTGGATGGACTACAGGTTATCTGTCCAATCACCTACCAAGGGAGATTCTGGTTGCTTCCAAGTTTTGGAACTATGAATAAAGCTGCTATAAACATCCTTGGGCGGGTTTTTGGGTGGACATAAGTTTATCACTTCTTTGGGTAAATATCAATGAGCACTCCTGCTGGATTGTGTGGTAATATACTTCTAGTTTTGTAAGAAAGTGTGGAGCTGTCTTCCAGAGTGGCTGCACCATTTTGCATTCCCATCAGCACTGAAAGAGAGTTCCTGTTGCTCCACATCCTCACCAGCAGGTGGTGGTGTCAGTGTTCTGGATTTTGGACATTCTAATAGGTGTCTAGTGCAAGACTGCATCTTTATTGCTCCAAGTCAGTCTCAACCAGCAACTCAGCATCACTTGGGAATTTGGTAGAAATGTAACTTGTTGAGCCCAACCCCAAACCTACTGAATCATAAACTCTGGAGTGGGATCCAGCAATCTTTTAAAAGCCTTCCAGGTGATTCTGATGTATACCACCAACATCATCAAAGTACATTAACATTTGAGAATAAGGACACTAAGTAAATCGGCTCAAAAAAATTTTACTGGTTGTTATTATTGGTCCTAAGTTGGCCTAACAGATTGAAAGAAAGGAGTTATATTCTAGGTTTCGGAAAGGTTCTCTCCCCCTCCAACAGCTACGAACAAAGCATGTTTTCCTCATGGCCATGAGGAGGACCATCTTTGGGTTGGAGCTGACACAGAAGAGGTTTGGAAGGATCTCATGTCCCTGGTAATATTACTGAGCCACTAAATCAACAAACTGCAAAGTGTGACTTATCTATGGGCTTCCTCTTACTCCAAGTTGATACACTTCCTTTATGGTTAGTTTGTGTGAGCAGGCTTTATGTTACTTGCAGCCCAAAGCATCCTGATTAAAACAATTTATTTCTAAAGTTCCTCTGTGCCCTAATGTTTATGTTTCCTTTTAGAACCTCCTCCCTACAGCTATCCTGGGACTCTCTGCAAGCTTTCCTCCAGATAAATATGTGCATGTGCTGCAAAACAAATGGACGACTTTATAGATTAAAACTGTGTCCATGAGGGCCAGTGCTCATGTGTTTTACCACTGTGTCCTCCATGCCTAGGAGAGTGTTTAGCAAATAAGAAGGTCTCCATAAATAGTTGTTGAATAAAGGAAGGAAAGGAGGAAGAGAGGGACAATAGAGAGGGGGAACCAAAATGAGGTGTGGAGGGTATTTTAACTCAGTTATGTCTACTCAGCTTTCCCACTGGCTGTCCTTTTAGCTGGTTCCCCTGGGGTTGTTTGATGCCTGCTGCATTCCTGGATGCCACATCACATAACATCCAAAGGTGAAAAAGGACTCTTTCTCCTTGTACATCATTAAAGAGCAAAGGAACCTTTTCCAGAAGACTCCCCAGCCCTGTGGTCTTCTTTGAATGTCTTTTGGACCAGAATTTCACTGGTTGAAGACTGGAGTATGAAAATTAACGATCTTTAAAATATGCAAAGAAAATGTGGAAGTACCTTCTAAAACAAGACTGGAAAACAAGCCACTGGAAAAATAACAGTTTGATTAGTAAAAGTGACTGCATATCTCACCATCTACCTAGAATAAATATATTTGGATTGATTTAAATTCTAGTGATAATTTAATCATATATTAAGATATATGGATAGTTCTAAAGGCTATGATTGACAGATTTAACTATACAAAATGTAAACATTTCTCTTCAACAAAATGTATCATGAATAAAGTCAAAAGACAAATGGCAGAATGAGGGAAATATTTAGAAAACATATAACAGACAAGTAGTTAATAACCCTACTATATAAAAGACTCCTACAAATTGAAAAGGAAAAGATTGTAATAGCATCCTAAAGATAGAAATAGATAATATGATGATTAAAAATAAGGTGAACCAAAACCTACAGGATGCAGCAAAAGTAGTTCTAAGAGGGAAGTTTATAGCAATACAATCCTACCTCAAGAAACATCTCAAATAAACAACCTAAACTTACACCGAAAGCAATTAGAGAAGGAAGAACAAGAAACCCCAAAGTTAGCAGAAGGAAAGAAATCATAAAGATCAGATTAGAAATAAATGAAAAAGAAATGAAGGAAACGATAGCAAAGATGAATAAAACTAAAAGCTGGGTCTTTGAGAAGATAAACAAAATTGATAAACCATTAGCCAGACTCATCAAGAAAAAAAGGGAGAAGACTCAAGTCAACAGAATTAGAAATGAAAACGGAGAAGTAACAACTGACACTGCAGAAATACTAAGGATCATGAGAGGTTACAACAAGCAACTCTATGCTAAAAAAATGGAAAACCTGGAAGAAATGGACAAATCCTTAGAAAAGCAAAACCTTCCAAGACTGAACCAGAAAGAAACAGAAAATATAAACAGACCAATCACAAGCACTGAAATTGAAACTGTGATTTAAAAACTTCCAACAAATAAAAGCCCAGGACCAGATGGCTTCACAGGTGAATTCTATCAAACATTTAGAGAAGAGCTAACACCTATACTTCTCAAACTCTTCCAAAATATAGCAGAGGGAGGAACACTGCCAAACTCATTCTACGAGGCCACCATCACCCTGATACCAAAACCAGACAAAGATGTCACAAAAAAAGAAAACTACAGGCCAATATCTCTGAGGAACATAGATGCAAAAATCCTCAACAAAATACTAGCAAACAGAATCCAGCAGCACATTAAAAGGATCATACACCATGCTCAAGTGGGGTTTAGCCCAGGAATGCAAGGATTCTTCAATATATGCACATCAATCAATGTGATAAACCATATTAACAAACAGAAGAATAAAAACCATATGATCATCTCAATAGATGCAGAAAAAGCTTTCGACAAAATTCAACACCCATTTATGATAAAAACCCTCCAGAAAGTGGGCATAGAGGGTACTTACCTCAACATAATAAAGGCCATATATGACAAACCCACAGCCAACATTGTTCTCAATGGTGAGAAACTGAAAGCATTTCCTCTAAGATCAGGAACAAGACAAGGTTGCCCACTCTCACCACTCTTATTCAACATAGTTTTGGAAGTTTTAGCCACAGCAATCAGAGAAGAAAAGGAAATAAAAGCAATCCAAATCAGAAAAGAAGAAGTAAAGCTGTCACTGTTTGCAGATGACATGATACTATACATAGAGAATCCTAAAGATGCTACCAGAAAACTACTAGAGCTATTCAATGAATTTGGTAAAGTAGCAGGATACAAAATTTATGCACAGAAATCTCTGGCATTCCTATACACTAATGTTGAAAAATCTGAAAGTGAAATCAAGAAAACATTCCCATTTACCACTGCAACAAAAAGAATAAAATATCTAGGAATAAACCTACCTAAGGAGACAAAAGACCTGTATGCAGAAAATTATAAGACACTGATGAAAGAAATTAAAGAGGATACAAATAGATGGAGAGATATACCATGTTCTTGGATTGGAAGAATCAACATTGTGAAAATGACTCTATTACCCAAAGCAATCTACAGATTCAATACGATCCCTATCAAACTACCACTGGCATTTTTCACAGAACTAGAACAAAAAATTTCACAATTTATATGGAAACACAGAAGACCCCGAATAACCAAAGCAATCTTGAGAAAAAAACACGGAGCTGGAGGAATCAGGCTCCCTGACTTCAGACTATACTACAAAGCTACAGTAATCAAGACAGTATGCTACTGGCACAAAAAGAGAAATATAGATCAATGGAACAGGATAGAAGCCCAGAGATAAACCCACACACATATGGTCACCTTATCTTTGATAAAGGAGGCAGGAATGTACAGTGGAGAAAGGACAGCCTCTTCAATAAGTGGTGCTGGGAAAACTGGACAGGTACATGTAAAAGTATGAGATTAGATCACTCTCTAACACCATACACAAAAATAAGCTCAAAATGGATTAAATACCTAAATGTAAGGCCAGAAACTATCAAACTCTTAGAGGAAAACTTAGGCAGAACACTCTATGACATAAATCACAGCAAGATTCTTTTTGACCCACCTCCTAGAGAAATGGAAGTAAAAACAAAAATAAACAAATGGAACCTAATGAAACTTCAAAGCTTTTGCACAGCAAAGGAAACCATAAACAAGACCAAAAGACAACACTCAGAATGGGAGAAAATATTTGCAAATGAAGTAACTGACAAAGGATTAATCTCCCAAATTTATAAGCAGCTCATGCAGCTCAATAACAAAAAAACAAACAACACAATCCAAAAGTGGGCAGAAGACCTAAATAGACATTTCTCCAAAGAAGATATACAGACTGCCAACAAACACATGAAAGAATGTTCAACATCATTAATCATTAGAGAAATGCAAATCAAAACTACAATGAGATATCATCTGACACCAGTCAGAATGGCCATCATCAAAAAATCTAGAAACAATAAATGCTGGAGAGGGTGTGGAGAAAAGGCAACACTTGCACTGCTGGTGGGAATGTGAATTGGTACAGCCACTATGGAGAACAGTATGGAGGTTCCTTAAAAAACTACAAATAGACCTACCATATGACCCAGCAGTCCCACTACTGGGAATATACCCTGAGAAAACCATAATTCAAAAAGAGTCATGTATCAAAATGTTCATTGCAGCTCTATTTACAATAGCCAGGAGATGGAAACAACCTAAGTGTCCATCATCGGATGAATGGATAAAGAAGATGTGGCACATATACACAATGGAATATTACTCAGCCATAAAAAGAAACGAAATTGAGCTGTTTGTAATGAGGTGGATGCACCTAGATTCTGTCATACAGAGTGAAGTAAGTCAGAAGGAGAAAGACAAATATTGTATGCTAACACATATATATGGAATTTAAGAAAAAAAAATGTCATGAAGACCTTGGGGTAAGACAGGAATAAAGACACAGACCTACTAGAGAATGGACTTGAGGATATGAGGAGGGGGAAGGGTAAGCTGTGACAAAGCGAGAGAGTGGCATGGACATATATACACTACCAAATGTAAAATAGATAGCTAGTGGGAAGCGGCCGCATAGCACAGGGAGATCAGCTCGGTGCTTTGTGACCACCTAGAAGCGTGGGATTGGGAGGGAGGGAGATGCAAGAGGGAAGAGATATGGGAACATATGTATAACTGATTCACTTTGTTATAAAGCAGAAACTAACACATCATTGTAAAGCAATTATACTCCAATAAAGATGTAAAAAAAAAAAGGGCAAAGGGCTGAATAATTAGGGTATCCATATTTCATAATAATAAGTCGCTACTACTAAGAGTGAGTTAAAGATATATAAGTACTGCACTGGACTCCAGCCACTAAAGAGATGTTCAGAGAGTACTGACTGATGTGAAATCAAACTGCAGAACCTTACGTACAATATGATATCACGTTGTTAGGACTAGTTAAGTAAGAGATTTGGGACACAGATTGATATTTATATGTCTAAATGGGCATAGAGAGAGATGTGCAAAGATAAACACTCAAGTATTATCCCCAAGAAAGGTAGTGCAAGAAAGATGAGGAAATCTATGACCTTCTTCACTATATATTTCCATAATTTTTGCCTTCTTATATGGTACCTATGAATTCAGTAATTAAAATAGATCAACAAGCTACAAACATTAACAAATAAAATGTTATGTATGATGAATTCATGATCCAACTTAAGAGCAATATAGTCTAGCTAAAGAATAGTAAATATGTAACAATATATAACACCTAACGGAAATATATGTTAATACCTGTATCTTTTCTACTGTTAATATATGTTAGGAAGACTTTTCAATGCCAGCTATAAATCCATCTCTATAGTCACTTGTCTAGATCTGTAAGAAAGAAATATTGCTATTTGGTCAATAGAAATATTTTACCTGAGTAGTTATATTACTTACATTACTCATTCTACAAAGGTAATAACATGGATGGAAGATCAGCAATCTTGATCTCAAACTGTTCTATTATCTTTCTTATTTTAATAATAGGTATAACCATACTTCCTAATAAAATTTCTGCTATTTGTAGTTTTAATTTCATTTATATGCATTATTCATTTTTAAAGCTTTCTATTCACTCAAAATTTATTCTAATAGGTAATGCAATTACCGGTTCTTTGTATTCTTAAAATTAATTTATAACAATATTACCCAAACACAGGAATGTGGTTAACCCTCATAAACTAAAATTGTGACATATCATCAAGCTTTCATAATCTGTTGTTATCACTCTGCAAGTTTTAGCTCTCATTTATTTTACTTCTTTTTAATTTAGTTTGTAACAACGGGAGCGACATTATCCTTACAGATGAAGCAGGCAAGTTCTAATCGGAGCCCAAATGCCACTGAATGTGTTCCAATGAGTTATCCATCCACATTAAAGAGGACAAATGAGCTGAGAGCTGGTGTGGTAAGAGGAGGATGAATCTGAGCCTGCCTAGGCAAGATGGATAGAAGCACATTGGACCCATGAGGTCAAAGATAAAATCCATCTATTTCCCAATTCGTGAAATTGGATTTGCTGCATTTGAGGCACAAATCCAGAGCGAACCTGGCGAGTTAAGGGTGCGTGAACTTTTCCTGAAATGTCCTGAAGACAAAGGTCATACTGAGACTAATTCTTTCTGCTCTTGGGTCAGGGGCTCAGAAGCCAGGTAGAGCCTGTCTCAGAAGCAGTCCACAGGGGAAGAATTTACCTGTGCACACTTCAGTCCCTTATATCCACAGCATCAGGACCCTCACCTCCAATCTCATTCCATGAGGGTCTTATATACCTTCCTGATGTCTGCAGGTAAATGGGCAAAGGGGAAGACATCCGCCAGGATGCCTCCATCACAGTGAGAGGCTGCCTTACTGCTCTAATCACACTGTGCTTGTCAGGCTTTGGGTGTTCTCTGCAAACTCAGAGGTGTTAGGGCCTGGGGCAGTACTCTTCCAAGGGCTAACATGTCAGAAACACTCACCGGGTCACTAATAATGGCAACCACCACTGCAGACTGATGCCTCAAACGTGAATAAAGCCTTCACAAGTTATCCTATTTCTTTGCCACCCTTCAGGGACTTTGGGTCACTGTGCTTTTTCCCAACAACATGGTAAAGAGTCAAAAATGCACCGTTTTCCCAGGTTCCAGTGAATATTGCAACAGCTTTTGACATCAGCTTGAGGACGTACATCTATTTTTTGTTTTACTTAAAGCAATTTGGTGAGTGGGTCAACCAAAACCCATCCAACCAGCTTAAATGTCCTATTGGAAGATTTTGCCATAATAGTGTGTATCCTCAGTCGTAATAAGTGTATTCGTTTTATCAGAATTTGCTAGCAGACCTATTGGGTTTTCCTCAACATAGTATGTAAAGATCCGAACAAACTTTTTGGCCAACCCAATACTCAGACTTCAGAGTGACCAAAGTTCTCTGCTAACCATTTCTCATGCATTTAGCACATTTAATTCTCCCAACAGCGCTATGAAGAAGGTGGTGGTATTGGTAGAAAACAGACTAGAATTATTAGAAACTTAGGTTCCGAGGTTTAGTAATTTGTTGAGATATTTTTTAGCTGTTAGTGTCAGCGCCAGCAGTCACCCCAAGTCAGGCAGACTATAAAGTGAAAGAAGTTAACCAATGGACATTGTCTTCTCTGAATATGTCCGAAATATTCACAAAGGCAATTTAGAATGTTCAGTCATGCCCTGAGTCTTAACCAAAAAACCTAAGTAAGCAGTGCATATTGATTATGTAGAGGACCCAGTCTATGAGAAATGCTTACATAGAGACCACAAAATAGAAGTCTACTGAATCATAAGTTTGAGAAGGAACTAAGGCATTTGCTCTAATAAAAATTAAAAATTTCATTCTCAGTACTAATTTTTTTTTTTTTAATATATAAGAGATTTGGGGAAAGATTTAGATGACCCAGGGTCTCTTTAAAAACTGCCCAGGTTAAGATTTAGTGGGTGTCTTCCTCTTTCTAGAAGATACTGCTGTGGGAAGCAGAAGCATCCTTAAGCCTTCTGGTGGCCTTAGGCTCACTCAGCATGCTGAAGTCGGTACTTAATAGGGGACTAATCCTGACCACAAGGATGTTTCTCTATGACAGCAAAGCCCCTCTGACAGAGACTGATGGGATCCAAGCACTAGAACCAGGAATTTGGTCAAGCACTTCATTGATAAGACATACAAAATGCAGCCTGGCGGGTTCTGCGATTTTCTTCAGTGTCAAATGGCCCATCAGAGGTACAGCCGGGGGAAGCCACAGCCACTGACTGATAATCCCCGGATCTCTCTCTTAAATTTCTTTCCCTCCTCAGTGCGTTCAAAGCTACCCAGGGAGCAGCCTACAAAGGCTTCAACCTCACAACTAGAAGTCTGTTAGCAATGCTCACTCTTCACCGTCAAGGGGCCTACTTGGCACCTTCTAGAACT
Organism: Phocoena phocoena; assembly: GCF_963924675.1. Taxonomy (NCBI): domain Eukaryota; kingdom Metazoa; phylum Chordata; class Mammalia; order Artiodactyla; family Phocoenidae; genus Phocoena; species Phocoena phocoena. The sequence goes on along the minus strand of NC_089231.1, from coordinate 59,414,329 downwards.
ACCAGGGCACTTAAGAGTCACAGAGGCAGGATAACGAGGACTCTGAAAGCAACCACCTCCATCTATCTGGTCTTCCTAGAGGCCTTTCCAAACCTCTCATACAGAGTTGCCCCAGTAGTTCTAACCCTATCCCCCTCCTCCCCCACCATGGCCTTAGGGCTCAGACACAGGGAAAGTGCTGACTCAGTGTTTAAGGGCAGGGTTTCAGGTTTGGGTATTACAGCCTCTGGGGCACGAAAGCCTGTAAGGCAGGGACTGAATATATTACAATAAAAAAGGTGCCACATTGCTGCTCTGCACCTGTCCTCTGCCCAATTGTGATGCACTACCCAATGCCATGTATTTACATCTGCCGACTAATAGGGCAGATACTTTTTAATACTCTTTTAATGTTTATAATTAAGAAAGGTTCTTACAAATGTATGGACACCAAGGGGGGAAAGCAGGGTGGAGGGGAGGATGAACTGGGAGATTGGGATTGGCATATATACACTAATATGTATAAAATAGATAACTAATAAGAACCTGCTGTATAAAAAATTAAATTAAATTTAAAAGAAAAAGAAAGGTTTTAATGGTTTAATGTGTTGGAAATGGTTTAACGTGTGGCACTCAGGCTCAGTAGTTGTGGCTCGCTGGCTCTACAGCGTAGGCTCAGTAGTTGTGGAGCACGGGCCTAGTTGCTCTGCGGCATGTGGGATCTTCCCGGACCAGGGCTCGAACCTGTGCCCACTCTATTGGCAGGCGGATTCCTAACCATTGTGCCACCAGGGAAGGTACATTAAACCATTAAATGGTTTAATGTGCTGGAAATGCATTAAAAAAACCTGTTGCCCTTTGGCAGAGCTCTTTTAGAATTAGAATTACCACACTTTAATTTTTTTTCCCTGGTAAATAAACTTAAATGAAAAATAAATTATGTTCCATCCAATGAGGTCTTGGCCTGTATTCATTCTGAATCTCAGCCTTTGTCAGGTCTTAGATGGGCTCCCACCTGCCCCCCCCCCCCCCCCGCCGTGCCCATGGGTGAATCGTGCGGGTCCAGAGACGTATTGCAATGCCAGCAACAGTTCTGTACAGAACAGAAAAATCTGGCTACCCTTGATTTAGGAAGAACACAAATCAAGTTTTGACAGGGTTTAAATTCAGATCAGACCCATCCCAACCAGATTGTCTGTTTTACCCCCACAAGAGGAACGAAGAATAATAAATAAATAGACACAGAGAGGTCGGCCTTCAGTGGAATGCAGGTATCACGCAATTTGGGCTTCATGGAAGGCCCTGTTGCCAAGAAACCCATCACTTTCCATTTCCCATATGCGAATCCCATTCAAGAGTATTTAAAACGATTGGGATTGACATATACACATTACTATATATAAAATAGATAACGGATGAGAACCTACTATATAGCACAGGGAACTCTACTCAATACTGTGTATGGCCTATATGGGAAAAGAATCTAAAAAAGAGTGGATATATGTATATGTATAATTGATTCACTTTGCTGTACACCTGAAACTAACACAACATTGTAAATCAACTGTACTCCAATAAAAATTAAAAATAAAACAAGTCACTCCTGTGTCACATTTAGCAAACATGGTGAATTAATACTCCAAAACCAATATTAACCTAAATCTAGTGAGATTTAGACTAGGCCAGGTAGGACAGCATGTGTTGCTACATAAAGCATGTTAAAGATGGTCTCAGGGTATACGGTAAGAGACAACACGGAACATTAACTTGTAGTTAATGGAACATTCCCCACGGCCATCCAAGCATGTGGCAAAGGCAGGAGAGAGCTACACAAATACATCTGTTCTAGGGCAGCAGTACGACCACCATCGCAAAGAATAGGAGATGCACAAAAATGTACACCACCATAGGCTGAGCATAAATTCACTCTCTCACAGGCCACAGAGCAATGGAAGGTGAAGTGACTTGAAGAAGATGAAAAGTATGGCCCATCTCTCACGTCACTGTAAGTAGGATAGACAAGGTAGCTATAACTGTGTTTATCAAATCCCAAGTAGAACAAAAATGCATTTTAATGTAACACATAATCGAAGTTCTTATTACAGTCACAGAAAAGGTTCTAACTAGGCATATATGGAACAAATATATACCTCTCTACGAATATAAAATGTACCCCCCCTTACTAGTTTAAAAGAATAGTTCATTATTTTAAAAAACCCTCCAATTTCTTATCTCACTCATTATTCTTGACAAACAGAAGGCTGTCTGTTGATGGGATGGCTGTACCATCCTGATGCAGCACTTATATGCATATACTTGAACTCTCTGGAAACACAGCATTACCCCCTGCTCCAGGAGGCAAGATTTCCACAAGTCAGAAAGATAAAACGTTTTTAAACTTCGAGAATTATTCATTGAAAACCAATGCAATTGCTTAAAGTCTCAAAGGGGTTTACAAAGAATCCCATAAACTAAGTATACACCATACAACATTATCAGAGTAATTACAAAGGTGCAATCACACATGCTACAATATGGATGAACCTTGAAGACATTATGCTAAGTGACTAAGTCAGGCACAAAAGGACAAATTCTGAACGATTCCACTTACATGAGGGACCTCGAGCCGTCAAGCTCATAGAGACAGAAAGTAGATCGGGGATTGCCAGGGGGGAAGTGGGGAGAAGGGGTATGGAGTTTCAGTTTTGCAAAATGAAAAAGTCTTAGAGATTGATTGAGTGTACGGAACGCTACTGAACTGTACATTTAGAAATGGTTAAGAAGGTAAATTTTATGTTAGGTTATTTTAGCACGATTAGAAATAAAAAATAATCTAATAAAAAAAAATCCTACCTTTCCATTCTCTATCTCTCTATTTCTCTTCACAGCATTTATTGTATTATATATGTGTGTGCATGTAATATACATATATTTATATATACAAGCACGTACATATATTTTTTAATTTATTGCCTGTACAATTCCTCCCTCCAATACCCCCAAATATATCCGCTCTGAAGGCCAGATCTCGTCTTGTTGCTCTGCCCTTAGGGCCTGGAACAGTGCCTTACAAATATGGGTGCTTAATAAATTTCTTATGCATAGAATTTTTAAACAGTGCAATCATTCTTTTTTCAAATGTTTTTAGTTATATTAATTCTAAAGAACACATTTCAGTTCAGCTTCTTCTCACTCTCACCAATCCTAATTGTTAAGTCATTAGTTTACCATCGTCCTGTTTTAACTCCTGGTGCCAGTTATTAGCAAGCCACTTAGCCACAGTTAAACAATGCCCAGGATACATAAAAAGCGATATCCCCAAATAAGCACTTAAAAAGTCCACTGTGAAAATCAAGCTAACAGCATCACCCATTTCCCTTTTTCAAGTAGCTACCAGTTAATGACCTGTGATATACAGGCTGCACATAGTTATAAGGATATAAGATATAATAGAAAACACAAACTAAATTGCATTTTGCTTCACTGGATACTGAAATAATTTCAGCTCTCTGAGGTTTCCCAGCTATAGCTGAAATGCAAAGTTGAAAAATAAGTAGATATGTGTATAAATCTTCAAAGTAGCTCCTGACTATAACCATTTTTAATATCCCATGTCGGCAGGGCCTTTTCTCATGTGTAAAATACCTTTACAGATAATGTCTAACCCGATCTTCAAAAACACCTTTGATATTATCAGGGCAGGTGTCGAGGGCTCCTATCTGGAGAATCAGAGAAGCCAAGTGATTTGATCAGGGTCACACGTGCAAAAGAGCCTGTGCATATATCTGAAAATAATTTTCAGAAGCATAAGAAGCAAGAGGTCTGCAGTGTGCTCCCGTACGACTCTTGAAAGAAATATGACCAGGTGATGAGATTGCATCTACAAGCGATCTACGCATCTACACATGAAAATCAATTCCAGGGCACAGAGATGGGTCATAAACAGTGATCTTTCCATTTCAATGCATGAAACGAAATATGGTTTCGTGGGTGTCACCACAGCGTGACAGGACAGGCCCCATGGGTGCAGCACCAAAATGAATACAGCTTGTCCAAAAGAAACAGATTTGATAGAAAAAGAATCAGAGAATGGCGTCTGGCATGGATGCAATGCCCAACTGCAGGGGATTCTCTGAATCCAAATATAAAACTGTATCCCTCCGATTTTCGATTTACCAGATAAGTAATCTCAGGCAACAAAATCAGGTTGCCAACATCGAATTCTTTTGAATGAAAATGTTAAAAGATAATTTTTTTTTCACCACGGGCAGTTAACTTGTATTAACTACCTGTGACGGGTAAGATTCTGTCCTAGGCATCTTACATACACATTAGCTCCTTCAGGCTTCACAGCCACACTAGGAGATACAACACTATTATTACCACCCCTGTTTCATAGATAAGACAAGAGAAACTCAGAAAAGGTACGAAGTCTTCCCAAGGTCACATGTCTAGCTCCGTGCAGAGCCAGGACTCAAACGCAGGCAGCCTGGTACCAGAGCCCAAATTCTCAACTGCTGACTCCAGCTGTAGTATCCTCAGGCACCGGCATCTCATGAAAGTGATATTTTAGCATAAAACCAGGCTGGAAGCTCAGAATAAGAGTCAGTCTTTCAAATTTAACCTGTTTAGCTGTATGAAAAACTCAGTGGTTTTCCCCCCGTTTGCTCAGATTTTTGCAAACGTCATCACAGACCTCCACTGCCCAGCAGAGCACTCGATACGCATGATTAGGGAGAATTTGGAAAAGGATAAAATAAAAGTGAACTCCGAGACGTTCAGGGTAGAAATATACACTGGATCATTTCATTAGAAAGAGAACATAAGACTCTTCATGTTGAAGAGGCCTTCGGGTTCAGCCAGCTCAATACTCTCACGAGTACAGAATCTCCTGCAATGCCAGGTTCTGCCTGAACCCACCAGTCACTGGAAACTCATTATGCATGACTTAGCTCTTGTCAAATCTGCACAGACACCCTGCTCGTCCCCACTCTCTTTCTCAATTCTTCCATCATTCCTCAGTGGTTGAGCAAAGTTCCAGAACATTTCCTATCCTGGGTGCTTTCCCTTGAGCACAGTCTATTCTGTGCTTTCTCTCTTAAAATGTGGGGACCAGAAGTAAGTGTGACAATATTAGGGAGGCTTCCCAGCACTGGTAGAAAAAGACTATCACCACCTACAACATAGGCTTTGCTTTCTTAATGCAACCTACACTTACATTAGGGTTTTTTGTTTGTTCGTTTTTTGTTTTTGTTTTCTGGAAGGGGTGGTGAGGCAACAGCATTACAGAGTGACTAACAGAATATGGACCGTACTGTAGATGCATATGTATTTAAACCTAATTCTCAATCTCTTTTTTATATGTGCTGCTGCTAAATTTTATTACTCTAATTCCAGACACATACTCTTGGCCTTTTAAACCACACGGGATGGATGCCCAATTATTCCTACTACCTGTCACCCTATTGGATTCATCCACTGTTCATGCCTGGCCAAGGCCGTTTTCCGTCTTCCATCTGCTTTGCAGAATGCTCAGTGTCTCTCTCAGGTTTTGAGATCCGTGACTCGCTCTTGCTGAACCCTAAACACTCGTGAATCATCTGAGGAAGAGGCCGGGACTAGAGTGTGTAGCATGCACCTTACCCCTTTTCATTTTTCAGTCTAGAGTGTGTAGCATGCACCTTACCCCTTTTCATTCCGTCCTGCATACCACGATTTCACACGGCTCACCTGAGCAGTCAACAAGCTCTCCTGCAGATTTTCTCTAAAGTCTCAGTTCAACAAAGTGTGAAACTGTATTTCTTCTGACAATAAAAGGCTCATTCAACTTCCCTTTCCTCACCCACCCAGCACCTCCCCCTCTCATTTCTAGCTTTGACCCGCTCACCTAACATATTTCTATTTCCTAAGATTGACTTGTTCGACCACAGCTTTTTCAAAAATGCTCAATCCCCGTGCAGGACAGGTATGCAACAGTGTCCACGGCAGGTTACAAATGGTAAGAGGAAAAAGCCTGCTTTCTCATCAGGCTTCCTTGCTCAAGTGAGATTAAACCTCTAAGGCACAGGGCTGGCATGCAGATATCCATTCAGGATTGGTTTTAATGTTTTAAAAAAGGACTGCCATTCTACTATGAAAGTGTCTGCATTTACACACCATGCAGCCAGAACAAAAAGCCTTCTTGAAAACAGATATGCACGCCTTATATTTAGGGGAAATGTAGACAATAATCATGTTGATACCTGAAATGTACAGGCATGAAACCAGGAGAAAAGACAAAAGAACAGAACTGAAAACAACAGGTAGGTGGGGTTGTAGTGACCAGAATGACAGATTGGGTCCTTTCTCCAGCCTAGACAATGGGATTCTAACCTTCTTTTGGAGAGGAAGGAAGACGATCTAGCACCATGCCCCCAAACAGGATTCCTCAAAATAACGCCGAGTGAAAGAACGCAAACTTATTGCTCACAGATGCGGGGAGGACCGCAGGGGCTTCTATTTCCCTGCTCCTAGTAAGGGGGTCACAGTATTGGCCCCAGAGACTTCAAGAGGCAGTTATAAAATAAATAACAGATTTGAAGGCAATTCTTATATTGTAAAGTGATAGATACAGGGTTACACAGCTATTGTTTGCATTACGACAGATGATAGATTATTTCAAAAAAGGCAGGGAAATTTTATTCAGTGAAAGAGAGATGAGATGACATGGTACAGAGAAGTGAGGAAGAGAAAGTGTTGTCAAACTCCTTTCTCCTTGGACCGCCCATGGCGGCTGTGGGAATCACCACAGTTCTTAGACCAGAGGCTCTGCGCTGAGCGTGATGTGACCATGGGGGCGTGGGACATGGGAAACAGACCTGGGTGGACAAGGCAGGCCCAACAGCACATACCCCAAGAAGAGAAAGGGTCCTGTTCCCTCTTCTAACAAAAATAGTTTTACAAAAATAATTTTTTTCCATGAGCTTTGGGCTTTTCGAAACTATACAGTCCAAATTATGAAGAAAGAATGAAGCAGTTACCATTGTTAAGGTTTAATCATTTCTCCTACCAGACAGGGTTAGACTGCGCTCTGAGTACTTTTAAATCTTAAGAGGAAACGAAACCTACTGATAAGTGTCCTCTTAAATAATGCCACCCGAAGAATCAATTATCTCCATAAAAATTTCTTGAGTCTCCTCACCTCAGCCCTCAATTCAGTGCAAGAATCTGTATTTAAATGATGAAAGAACACTTCAGTATCCCAACCTGTCACTTCTCTCTACTTCCGACCCAAGAGCAGCCAGACAGAAACAGCACTCAAACCTCTAACGGGCTCTTTCTTTAGGGTCTGATTTTTATAAGACTCTGCATTTCTCTCTCCATCAACCCACAGAGCGGGCTCTGCACAGTCAATTAGAACTTTATCATCTAAGAATTTAAAGCCGGCCTGCAGTCCACAAATCACCCTGGCTTATTTTACAAATGGGCCCCATGTCATTGGCAAGCAGCCCCTCCATTCAATATCCGTCCATAAAAACACAGCTTTAAAGCTATCGCTAAGATGGAATCTAGCCTTCCAAAGGCCCTCGAGGCTACAAGCACATCAACAGGGAACATAAAAACAAAGGGACCCAGATGAGAGGCGTTGACCTATGAGCAGACATCATTAAAGCAAACAGTTTCTGTCAACTTTGGGATGATTCCCGTATGAATTAGGTGATACTCCTAGGAAGGTGTAAATTAAGAACGGAGGAAAAGGGGGCGGAGGCCTCCTGAGAGATACCAAGCCTTGAGGTTTGAAGTCCACAGGCTATTGGGTTGCTGTCCACAGGTGAAGGGACCTTTTGTACCCAGACAGGGTCCCAGCAGAGCTGAGGGAAGTGTGAGCCACCTGCACGGAGGTTGCAGGTCAAAACCCAGAAGACACTGACAAGTGGTCCCAGCATCCCCGGACTCACCAGCACACTTGGTTCTGGTTCTGAGAGCGGGTCCAGGAGAACCGGTGCCACCCTCCCCTGGCCGGGTGAGAAGCACGCTGATCTCATACTCTGTGTCCGGGTCGAGATGCCCGATCTTGTAGCTCGTGGAGTCCACTGGCTGCCGGTCGCTCCAGCTCCCGCTGGCGGTGCAGTATTCCACCTCCCGGGCCACGATGGGCCCATCGCCATTGATGGAGTTGGCGTTGAGTTGGATCCACAGGTAGGTGGCCCCCACGGAGGCCAGCTGAGGGGGCGCGATGGGGACAGGGGGCTCTGAAAGGCAAACAGGAGGCCATCCTTCAGACACTTGAGAAGAGCTAAATGCACATCAATTACTAAAACAGGGAAGACATTAACATTTCAGCAATGAACTGACGAGAATGGTTTTGCTCAGGTTAATACGAAAAAGCATACTGAGGGAGGTTTGCGTAGCGTTCACATCTGTGAAATAAGCCATCTTTAAAACCGAAGCCTCCTCAGGTAGGTACATCCCCAGTTTGTTTTAGGACGCAATTCATTTTTCTCGAACAGCTACGTAGGCACCAAAGGATTTTTTTGTACTAAAAGTGACTTGTAAAAACTCTCTCAAGTAGTAGTAATTAAGCTCTAGAAGTCTCTCCATTGTCAAGAGTTAAAAAAACAAACAAAAAATAACCGAGTGTCTTCAAAATCACCCAAGGTATTAGTTATATCATTAAATTCAGTCTCCTTATATTTGTATTCCAAAGATATCATCACTTGAAAAACACGGACGAAATCATAGTTTATCTCATCATAAATGCATTGCCAGGATGACTCATTTTCCCCCCAAAAGCTATCCCAATGGACTCGTTCTGCTCCAGGAGCAGTGAGCACTTGGGGTGATAAAGTCCAGCACTGCCACTGTTCAGGGATCTTGCAGTAATGAGTCTTGTTAAAGCAGTGAATAGAAAGAAAAGCTCTAAAGCAAAGCACAAGTCATGCCCAGCTTGATAAAACTCTAAGCAATCAATGGCAAACGCTCTTTACAACCCAGGAAGGTCTCTCTCATTGCTGAAAACCTGAGACTGACTTCTTCTGGATCTTTGTCTGAGACAGGAGACAGAGGCAATCTTGTTTTCCACAGTGTATCAGGTGCCAGGTGAATGGATCTCCAGGCACCAAATAAAGGCATTCCACGTGCCAGTGTCACTGTGAGTGGCACCACACATGACATTAGGGAAGGAGATAACTGTATGAAATAATGTATTTCTATTTAATGCATCTCCATCGGAGAAAATGTTGGCCCCTAAGATGATACCAGGTAGATCCCTAGACCATCAAGAAACCAGCAACGCAAGTTCCTTTTGTTGCGTTGGGGCATCTTTGTTCTTTAACGTATTCAACGTGTGCTAAGTCATACTGACTTTTAAAATAGCTGGGGAAATCTCATGAGACTGAGGCTAAATGAGACACTTAAAAGATGAATTTTATTTGGGGGACCATAAATTTAGTGCAAATTTACTAAAATATTGTTCCTATTATTTATAAACTACAACTTTGTGCTAGCTCTTTGTTTGTTTAGATAGTTTTGATTCAACTCATAATCCATTTGGAGTTTATTTTTGTGTATGGTGTTAGGGAGTGTTCTAATTTTATTCTTTTACATGGAGCTGTCCAGTTTCCCCAGCACCACTTATTGAAGAGGCTGTCTTTTCTCCATTGTATACTCTTGCCTCCTTTATCAAAGATAAGGTGACCATAAGTGCATGGGTTTATCTCTGGGCTTTCTATCCTGTTCCATTGATCTATATTTCTGTTTTTGTGCCAGAACCATACTGTCTGGATTACTGTAACTTGTTACTTATAATAACTTGGTTATTTAGTAATGTATTGTTTATCCTCCATGTGTTTGTGTTTTTTATGTTGCTTTCCCTGTAATTAGTTTCTAATCTCATAGCGTTGTGGTCAGAAAAGATGCTTGATATGATTTCAATTTTCTTAAATTTACCAAGGCTTGATCTGCGACCCATGATGTGACCTATCCCGGAGGAACGCACTATCCTGCAGGAACGTTCCATGCGCACTTGAGAAGAAAGTGTAATCTGCTGTTTTTGAATGGAATATTTAATTAAATATCAATTAAATCTATCTCGTGTATTACATCATTTAAAGCTTGTGTTTCCTTATTAATTTTCTGTTTGGATGATCTGTCCATTGGATTAAGTGAGGTGTTAAAGTCCCCCACTAATATTGCATTACTGTCAATTTCCTCTTCCATAGCTGTTAGCAGTTGCCTTATGTATTGAGGTGCTCCTATGTTGGGTGCATATATATTTATAATTGTTATATCTTCTTCTTGGATTGATCCTTTGATCATTATGTTGTGTCCCTCCTTGTCTCTTTTAACAGTCCTTATTTAAAGTCTATTTTATCTGATACGAGTATTGCTACTCCAGCTTTCTTTTGATTTCCATTTGCATGGAATATCTTTTTCCATCCCCTCACTGTCTGTCTGTATGTGTCCCTAGGTCTGAAGTGGGTCTCTTGTAGACAGCATATATATATGGGTCTTGTTTTTGTATCCATTCAGCGAGCCTGTGTCATTTGGTTGGAGCGTTTAATCAATTCACGTTTAAGGTAAGTATCTATATGTATGTTCCTATTACCATTTTCTTAATTGTTTTGGGTTTGTTTTTGTAGGTCCTTTTCTTCTCTTGTGCTTCCCACTTAGAGAAGTTCCTTTAGCATTTGTTGTACAGCTGGTTTGGTGGTGCTGAATTCTCTTAGCTTTTGCTTGTCTGTAAAGCTTTTGATTTCTCCGTCGAATCTGAATGAGATCCTTGCTGGGAGAGTAATTCTGGTTGTAGTTTCTTCTCTTTCATCACTTTAAGTATATCATGCCACTCCCTTCTGGCTTGTAGAGTTTCTGCTGAGAAATCAGCGTTAACCTTATGGGAGTTCCCTTGTATGTTATTTGTCGTTTTTCCCTTGCTGCTTTCAATAATTTTCCGTCTTTAATTTTTGCCAATTCGATTACTATGTGTCTCAGCCTGTTTCTCCTTGGGTTTCTCCTGCCTGGGACTCTCTGCGCTTCCTGGACTTGGGTGGCTATTTCCTTTCCCGTGTTAGGGAAGTTTTCAACTATAATCTCTTCAGATATTTTCTCTGGTCCTTTCTCTCTCTCTTCTCCTTCTCGGACCCCTATAACGTGAATGTTGTTGTGTTTAATGTTGTCCCAGAGGTCTCCTAGGCTGACTTCATTTCTTTTCATTCTTTTTTCTTTACCCTGTTCTGCAGCAGTGAATTCTACCATTTTGTCTTCCAGGTTCCTTATCTGTTCTTCTGCCTCAGTTATTCTGCTATTGATTCCTTCTAGTGTACTCTTTTTTTTTTTTTTTTTTGCGGTACGCAGGCCTCCCACTGTTGTGGCCTCTCCCGTTGTGGAGCACAGGCTCCGGACGCGCAGGCTCAGTGGCCATGGCTCACGGGCCCAGCCGCTCCACAGCATGTGGGATCTTCCCGGACCGGGGCACGAACCCGTGTCCCCTGCGGCGGCAGGCGGACTCTCAACCACTGTGCCACCAGGGAAGCCCTCTAGTGTATTCTTCATTTCAGTTACTGTATTGTTCATCTCTGTTTGTTTGTTCTTTAATTCTTCTAGGTCTTTGTTAAACATTTCTTGCATCTTCTCGATCTTTGCCTCCATTCTTTTTCCAAGCTCCTGGATCATCTTCTCATTATTCTGAATTCTTTTTCTGGAAGGCTGCCTATCTCCACTTCATTTAGTTTCTTTTCTGGGGTTTTACCTTGTTCCTTTATCTGGTACATAGCCCTCTGCCTTTTCATCTTGTCTATCTTTCTGTGAATGTGGTTTTTGTTCCACAGGCTTCAGGAATGTAGTTCTTGCTTCTGCTGTCTGCCCTCTGGTGGATGAGGCTATCTAAGAGGCTTGTGCAAGTTTCCTGATGGGAGGGACTGGTGGTGGGTAGAGCTGGCTGTTGCTCTGGTGGGCAGAACTCAGTAAAACTTTAATCCACTTGTCTGCTGATGGGTGGTGCTGGGTTCCCTCCCTGTTGGTTGTCTGGCCTGAGGCGACCCAACACTGGAGCCCACCTGGCTCTCTGGTGGGACGAATGGCGGACTCTGGGAGGTTCTCACACCAAGGATTATTTCCCAGAACTTCTGCTGCCAGTGTCCTTGTCCCCATGGTGAGCCACAGCCACCCCCCACCTCTGCAGGAGACCCTCCAACACTAGCAGGTAGGTCTGGTTCAGTCTCCCCTGGGGTCACTGCTCCTTCCCTGGGTCCCGATGCACACACTACTTTGTGTGTGCCCTCCGAGAGTGGAGTCTCTGTTTCCTCCACTCCTGTCGAAGTCCTGCAGTCAAATCCCGCTAGCCTTCAAAGTCTGATTCTCTAGGAATTCCTCCTCCCGTTGCCGGACCCCCAGGTTCGGAAGCCTGACGTGGGGCTCAGAACCTTCACTCCAGTGGGTGGACTTCTGTGGTATAAGTGTTCTCCAGTTTGTGAGTCACCCATCCAGCAGTTATGGGGTTTGATTTTACTGTGATTGCACCCCTCCTACCGTCTCACTGTGGCTTCTCCTTTGTCTTTGGATGTGGGGTATCTTTTCGGTGAGTTCCAGTGTCTTCCTGCTGGCAATTGTTCAGCAGTTAGTTGTGATTCAGGTGCTCTTGGAAGAGGGAGTGAGAGCACGTCCTTCTACTCCGCCATCTTGAACCAATCTCAATATTTAAATTTTGAATAAATTTTCTCAAAGGGAAAGAAGGAAGGAACTCAATCTATACTAAGTGATAAAAAGCAATTTAAAATATTTAATCCAAGTGAAAGGGCATGATAAAAATAATTCTAAATCAAGCCAGCAAAGAAACAATTTATATACCTATAGATACATATCATATACATAATTGATACATATATATGAATTCCTAATATATGTCTCCTATAATTAAATATGATATTGGCATATATGTATATATACATGAATTGCGGAGATTACATGAAATATCTTTATGTCTTTGATTACCAAAAGCAGTGGTAGGCATAAAACAGACAAGAATGATAGTTTAAAATGACCTGGGCTTCATTTGTGGGCCAGCATCAAATCAGGGAATGGCCTTAAGGAAGTTATAAACTCTTTGGACTTAAGTTTTTCCCATTTTGAAAAAATTAGCACTCTAAAAACATGCATATAAAAAGTATTCAATCATACAGGTGGCCTAAACATGCCATTATATATTTTATAGTAATTGTGTCAATGCAGTGCTTTATTTAATTAGTAGAATCCAGCATGTTATCTCATTTTGAAAAATCAAATACATGCAAAATATGGCCATAAAAATTATAAATGGAGGAAAAGTCAAACTCCAGTTTTGAGCCATATCTGCAAGCCAATTGTCACCAGCTGTGGCAGGGTGCAGAGAGGCAAAGGGTGCCCGGACATTTTATCACCATGACCCACGCTGTCGTAAGGCAGGAAAACGTGTGGCAGAAATGTGAGTAAGGACCCACTCAGCCTCTGTGCTTATGTGTGCTGTGGCAGACTAGAAATTTCTGACTTGCTTAGAACTCCCAACAAATTAACTTTCCCACAGAGGCAATTTTTAAAGAGGTGACTAGATTTCTATCGTACTGATTACAAAGCACCACGCCTCATGGGGCACGGGCACAGTTAAGCACTGTAGCAACCAGAAATCAGAGAACAGAACACAGTCACAAAGAACGGGACCAAGATGAAAACTAAGTAACAGTGATGACAATAAAGAACTCAGCCGTGGCAACAGCGAGGCGGCCGTTCTGCTGGATCTGTTGGCAAATGGTGTCCATTTTCCACAAGGAAACCCCTCGCTTCCCCGAGAGCCTTCTGCAGGGGAGGGTGTGCACATCTATGCAGAGTTTTAGTTTTCTTACAGGTAAAACCTAAACTCGGAAACTAGCCAGACGGGCTATAGTTTCACTACAAACCCCAAATCACAGGGCTCTGGTGTGGCAAATTAGACCATGTGAGCAGATACTGCAGGGTGTGCTTCCTGGCTTCCTTCCACAGGACATTAGCCACTGCTGCAGATAAACAGTGCTGGGGGCAGGTTCCCCCCAAGCCGGGCGTGACTAACATTGGCAGAGCTGATGTCACAGCAGTAGCGTCTGCCCGGATCACCTATAGATTTTATGGCAGAGGCTCTGGTCCCAGAGATTCTGATTCAACACAGGTGTGGTAATGGTGGTAGAGAATAGGTGGGCAGGTATTTGTATTTTGTTTTATTTGGAAAGGTGGTTCAGCCACGCATTCTCAGATGAGGACCACTGATGGACTAGAACGGAGAATAAGAGCCACTCAATGCCCCATCATGGCCTGAACAGGTGCCGGCTGCCTACTAGGTCTCCCGTTCTAAGTGCCATTCACATACCTTTTGCATCTGGTCCTCCTGATGGCCCTTTAGGGTCGGTCACATTATTATGTCTATGTTAAACATGAGAAAACAGAAGCAACGAGAGGGTAAGCCATAGGACCACGCCCACACAGCTAGCTCTGGGGTTTGAACCCTGCAGTCTGTAAAACTGCTGACATAGAGAAATTTGCTGACAAAAGGAATAGTCCATCCAAAAGAGACCAAGTTTATGTTCCCCATTTAATAAATGCAGGGGAGAACACGTGACAAGCAGGCATCATTGTCTTCCCGTAGGAGGAAGCAGCAATGGCTTGCTACAAGGTATAAAAATGCCTCACGGTATATCTAAAAGTCCACATTCTGTCTGGGACCAAAAATTGCCTTACCAGCTTAATACTATAGAAACTCCTAAGTCCATGCACACACAAAAACATCAAACCAGCCAAAGGAAATTTATCCCCCCGCCTGTTTTTTACTCGTCTCCCACCTTCCTGAATATAATGACTCAATTTTTCGGTCATGCAAAATATAGTAATAGAACCTAACAGCAACATTATGAATGTTAACCCACTACTGTCAATGTGGCTTGTATGATATGACGGCGCATTTTTACACTGACACTGCTTCATTTTAGTAACCACCCTGCTATCATAAACACCGTGGCTGGGGAATATTTGCATTTTAAGTGATTTTCTATCAGTAAAAAAAATTTTATTCCTTAAAAAAAAATTTATAGGGTTGCAATCTCTGTACACAGAGTTGGCAAAAGAACTTGCCCGGAGCACATTCATTGCTTTGTATGCAACTGAACCAACATAAATAAAATACATTTTTCAAAACTCTTGCTCAGGTGCAAAATTTGTACTTAAAATGTAATCTATCCATACAGCCTGTCACCAAACTACTGTTCAGAAACAGACGAGGGTAAGTCTGAGCTTTCACCAAATCATGAACTCACAACCATCCCACATGTCTCTTTTAATAGACTATTTGGAGCTATAAAAATAACATTAAATACCTTTAACTACCAATTCTGCATAGTTGGATAGGCCAACTCCTCCATCGGTTCGAATCATGCAGCGGTATTTTCCAGCATCTCGTTTGGTTGTATTCATGACATTAAACGACGCTATGAATCGCCGGGAACTAGTCACCTTTATTTCCTTCAGAGGAGCATCCCGTACATCAATGCCCTGTAAACACGGGGATGGGGAGAGCAGAAAGAAACAATATCAGCTGTCATATGGAACCAGGAAGACATCTGAAGGCCCAGAATGGATGTTACTGATGTTACCTCCTTACAGATCTTGGTTCCACGGTTTATTACCCGTGGCAGTTGTTCCAGGAAAACAGGTACCCAGAAACTGAAATTCTGCCTCGATCAACACTTTCAGGATTTGAGGGATGCAAAATTAAGTGTTCAGAAATGTCTTTGGTTTTGCCCCTTTAAAGTGCTCATTATGTTATTCTGCCTCAACAGGAGGAGAGGAAAAAGCACATGGAAAAATTCTTCATTTTGCTCCCAAACTATCAACATTTAGTCTTTTTGTAATACTTAATCATTTTTTTTATACTTGGCTTGGAAACAAAATTAATTCGCACAATACCCTATGACTGACCTCATTTTATACATGAACTGATAAACAACTTATCAAGAGCTACATTAAAAATGTAAGTAGGTATTAGCATAAGTTCTGAAGGATGAGTCTCAGCTTTAGGATTTTCTTCCTGGAGCCATCAGAACCAAGCAGAAGTAGGTGCTTAATATTACCTGACACTGAAATGCTAGGAGAGAAGTTCCTTTGCGCATCCCACAGCCCAGGACCACACAAAGCAGGTTCCAATACTGGAACAGTGCTGTCTTTACACTATCCCAGAGACATTAATTAAGTCCTTAGTTACGCAGACTTGGAAATCCATTCTATGCTTCCCACAGTTTAAAGCCTCAAGAAAGATTATAGATTTCAGTCCTATATATTCTTTTTCTTACAATTATCAGGAAAGAGGCTATCTTTAACATGTTATTTGCAAGTATTAATGAGAAAACAATGGGCAAAGACCTTAAGGCAAATGCACGACACCAAGCATTATGTCCAATTATTCACCCAGCAACCATGCTGGGTGCCATCTACGTGCTGTCACTGTGTTAGGACACTAGGCTCACAACAGTGGACAACAGAAAAGTGGCCCCAGTGTTCACAGTAGCGCTTCAGTTGCTGGGGAATATAGGCTTGAAATGGATACATGATCACCAATGATGGCCAGGGCAGGTGGCTGGCAGAAATCACAATGAGGCCGTCTTTAGATATGGTGCCGTTTTGAGGAAGTGACATTGGAGCTGAGATCTGAAGGGTAAGTAGGAACTACCAGGCAAAGGGGAGGGTGGAAGAAAAGGAGTGCCCCGGTCAGAGGAGAGAGAACAAGAGGCCCGGGATGGTTAGAAAGAGCCGAAAGCTTTGGAGGACATCAAGGTGGCCAGTGGAACTGGGGAGGTGGGCGCACACCTGTGCATTCAGGGACTCGCAGACCGTATGAAAATGTTTGTGTTTATAGGTATGAACACGCCAGGCTACCAATAATAAAACTCACCTGTAGAACTCAGTGATTTATATTATGCAAAGCCTTTTAGAAGCTTTTGCTGTGATATTTTCTTTGTCAGTATGTCCTAACGGACATGAGTTTGGGAGTAGACGGACCAGGGTGCCAAACCTAACGTCAGAGTAATTTATGCTCCTGGGGCCCCCCTTTCCTCATCTGTAAGGGGACAATGCAACTGTCAGGGCAGTTGTGAGAATTTAAAGATATACATGCGCAAGGACACTTGCCTAATTATCGGGACCACAAGTCCCTGCCCGGATTCTGGACCAGCTGAGGGATGAGTTCAAGAAGAAAGGCGGACAGGCTGTCAAACACCTCGTTTAGTACCCGTGGACCTGGCCCTGAAGAATACGCAGAACACGGCCGATGCGCGGTAACCATCGGCTTGCGAGAACTGAAGCATGGAATTAGACTCACCCACCCAGCCACGGACCGCACTGCAAAACCACACCATCTCCGGCCCCCCACGTGGGGTGCTACTGGCAAACTCGCAGGATGGAGGAAGGGCTGCTGTGGGGAGTGAACGCCCAAAGAAGGGGCTGGGCCGGGCGTGCTCCCGGCTTCCGGTCCAGCAGCCGCGCGCGCAGAAAGAGACAAGGCATCCAGGTGCTGCGCCAGTACAGTTCCTGCCACAGCGAAGGAAACGTCCGGCCCGCGGAAGAACAGTTCCCACGATCTTTAGTACTAGCTATCAAAACAGCCTTGTTAATAGCTTAAAGAGTCATAGATCTGAATGTGACATTAAATATATACCTTATATATCCTATGTGAGTCTTTTTTATTACTAAATCCCCTCAATTTGGTCTGACAAAGGGCACTGAGAAGTTAAACAAAACAACATCAATCCAGCATTAATTAATACAACAGGAGAAAGTATTTCTCTCTGTATTTCATACATTGTCTCCCATCCTCTCCCCCAAATAAATATAATAAATAATTAAATTCTACCACTAGGAGTAACCTTAGACCTACTACTCTATAAAATTAAGTTTGTCTTTTTCAGACTGAAAAAAAAATCTAATCTCATTTTGAAAAAAAAAAAAGAGCCCTGAAGAAAGGCATACTTCACATTTATAATTATTTGTTTTGTTTATTAACAATGACAAAAACAAAAGGGCTACCTACTTATTTATTTACTTACTTGTGGCATGAATCTTGTAAGAATATACTTCTATAGTCGTCTTGTAATATTTGTCCTAATGAAATAAGCCTGTCTCAAAAGAATGTTTATTCAAAAGAATTTTAAAGTATGCCCTTATGGATCCCTCACAAGTATTCAAGGATGTACTGAGGGCAGTCAAGTTTAAGAAAACCTCTGTGTTGGATTCATACATATGTTGAGAGGAGCTTTACTTCATAGCTGTTGACTTCATGCCACAAATTTATCCTTTAAAATAAACAGCTTCAAACTAACAGCGTTACAGAACTCCAATGAGTCACATGAACTCTCAGGAATGGGACTTTTTTTTAAGCCCATGTATTTAATCACACAGAAAGTTAGATTCAGCTTCTTCAAGAGAAACAGTATATAGAAAGGAGAAAAGTGCTAGCTAGCAATCATTTTAGCTTAGAATCCATATGCTATCATAAATCTTGCTTCAATCTGCAGGTATTTTCTATTACATCATTCACATGTACGTGGATCCGAGCATTCATTCAACCCACACTTAGTAAACATCTTTTATGAGGCAGGCACTCTACATATACAGGGAGCATGGGGTTAAGAGAATCATCCCTTACCTAATTGAATCCATAGTCTGGTTAGAAAAACAGACAGGTAAGGCACTAATTAAACTACAGACCAAGGAACTGCCTGACACAGTAAACCCAGGAAAAAGAGCCTCCTCACCAGCGAGGAGGGTGAGGGTTGGCTTTCTAGAAAGCATGACTTGAGGCCATAACTGGGGATGCACAGGACTTTCTCAGGCAGTGAAGGAGGAAAAATGGAGCCAGTAATTGAGAAGAGCTCTGTAAAAGTCAACAGCCAAGACAGCTGAACTGTGGGGTGGTAGGTTTATTCTATTCCACTAGAACACAACATGCTCCTGGAATGGCAGGTGATGAGGCTGGAATGGTAGAGCCCACACCCAGGAATAGGACCTGTGGAGGGTTACAGCTTATCCTGATGCCAGGAACACAAGGATTTTTGTCAAAAGGGTGACATGAGCACATCTGTGGGTACAGTAATGGCCCAAAGCAAGGAGTGTGGAAGCCCAGCTGATGTCAAGGAAACTGGCTGTATTTTCTGCAAAAATCATAGTAACACATGACAAAAGGAGGGATGAGAGACAGGAAGGGAGGGATTCTAAAGCTATTTAGGAAATATAATCTATAAAAGTGGGTTACCATATGATCCAGCAATCCCACTCCTGGGCATATACCTGGAGAAAACCATAATTTGAAAAGATACATGCTCCCCAATGATCATAGCAGCATTATATACAATAGCCAGGACATGGAAGCAACCTAAATGTCCATCGACAGATGAATGGATAAAGAAGATGTGGTACATATATACAATGGAATACTACTCAGCCATAAAAAAGATAGAAATAATGCCATTTGCAGCAACATGGATGGACCTAGAGATTATCACACTAAGTGAAGCAAGTCAGACAGAGAAAGACAAATATCACATTATATCACTCATACGTGGAATCTAAAAAACAATACAAATGAACTTATTTATAAAACAGAAACAGACTCGTAGACATAGAAAACAAACTTACGGTTACTAAAGGGGAAAGGTGAGGGGAGGGATAAATTAGGAGGTTGGGATTAACATATACACACTACTATATATAAAACAGATAATCAACAAGGACCTACTGTATAGCACAGGGAACTCTACTCAATACTCTGTAAAAACCTATATGGGAAAAGAATCTGAAAAATAATGGATATATATACTGAATCACTTTGCTGTACACCTGAAACTAACACAACATTGTAAATCAACTATACCCTAATATAAAATAAAAATTAAATAAAAAAGAAAGAAATTTTTAAAAGTGGGTTACACTGCAGTACCATCTTTCTCTTCTAGTAGATTATAAGTTCCTCAAGGTCATGAAACAGATGTATTCATTTTGTGGACATGGGTGCACAGGGAATAGAGCTCAATTAATATTTGCTGACTCTAGGATTCATAGTGTCAGTGGAAAAAAGTTCCATAGATAGGAAAGAAATGTGAGATTGTTATATTAACAGACTTATGCCTGATCCTTACAACTGGACAGCGAATCTTTATTTACAAGGAATACCAACAGGGAAAAATAAAAGGATATTTTAGAGGATCTGTGTGCCCCTCTGTCAGCAACACTGCCCAGTCATTGTAATCATAGTAGGCAAAATAGCGGTCCCCAAAGATGTCTACTCCCTGGTCACCAGAACCTGGGAGTTTGCAGATGAGATTAAAATAAGGATCTATGGTATAAATGGAGGTATTTTGTAAAGTAACCTTGAAACTGTAATTTGACATGTGTTTGGTCAGGTTGTATCACGTTTAATTTGTTTTTTTTTTTCCTATTCTCTTTTCATTTGAAAACTATGTTAGCAATAATCAATTCAATAATTACCACATTCTGCCATTAAAGGATATATTAGCACCATCAAAAAATAATAATAATAAAATAAGGATCTAGAGATGGGAATATTATGCTAGATTATCCAGGTGGGCCCAATGTAATGATAAGGTAGGAGAAAGTAGGAAGGTCAGATGCAGAAGGAGATGTGACCAGAGAAGCAAGTGCTTTGAAGACTGAGGAAGGGACCATGAGCCACGAAATGCAGGAAGCTTCTGGAAGCTGCAGAAACAAAGGACAGATTCTCCCCTACAGCTTCCAGAAGGAGCCAGCCCTGCCATCACCTTATTTCAGGACTTCTGACCTCCAGAACAGTGAGATAATGAAGCCACTAAGTTTGTGGTAACTTGTTACAGCAGCAATAGGACAGTAATACAATGAATATCAAGATATTGAAAACTCCTGTGGTTTTTCAGAGATGCGCAATAGTCATGAATACTGATTTGTCAGAGTTACACAGCAAATCTTTAAGGCCAGTTTAGGTCTTATGGGCTAGCAACAGTTCTATTCAAAAGCTGTCACTGTAGCCAAAATAAAATAACAAAGTTGGAGGACTCACACTTCTCAACTTCAAAACTTACTACAAAGCTACTGTAATAAAAACACAGTGTGGTACTAGCATAAGGACAGACATAGACCAATGGAATAGGATAGAGAACCCAGAAATAGACCCTCACAGGTCTGGTCAGTGGATTTTTGACATGGGTGCCAAGACCATTCAATGCGGAAATGATACTTTTTTCAACAAATGGTGCTGGTAAAACCGGACATCCATGTGCAAAACAATGAACTTGGCTTTCATTTTATACAAAATTAAATCAAATGATCAAATACCTAAAATTAAGAGCTAAAAGTATAAATCTCTCAGAAGAAAACATAGGGGGAAATCTTCATGATCCTAGATTTGGAATTGATTTCTTAAATACAATGCCAAAATCACAGGCAACAAAAGAAAAAATAGGTAAACTTGATTTCATCAAAATACAAACTTTTGTGCATCAAAGGACACTACCAAGAGAGTAAAAATACAACAACAGAATGAGAGAAAATATTTACAAATAATTTATCTCATAAGGGATTAATATCCTGAATACATAAAGAAGCTCTACAACTCAGCAAAACAACAGCAACAAAAACCAAACAATCCAATTTTAAAATGTGCAAAGGACTTAAATAGACATTTTCCCCAAAGAAGATACAGAAATGACCAATAAGCACATGAAAAGATGCTCAACATCATTAGCCATTAGGGAAATGCAAATCAAGACCACAATGAGATATCACTTCATACCCAGTAGAATGGCAATTATACCAAAAAAAAAAAAAAAGAAAGAAAGAAAGAGAAAAGAAAAAGAACAAGCATTGGCAAGGTTTAGCTTACTTTTTGTTACATTTTAATTTAAATAAAATTTTTAATAGTGGTTTTACATATATATAATATATGATATTACATATATGATATATATGATATTATATATACATATATGATATAATATATTATATAATATATGATATATAGATAATATATGATATATATGATTATATATATATGATCTCTTCATTTAAATTTCTTGTGATATCTGTAGAATTTTTCATAGCATTAGATAATTTCAAAAACATGCTTTTTAATGTTTTCCACTGTATGGCTGTAGCCATTATTTATATAAGTAGTTCTCTATTGCTACACATTTAAATTATTTATATTTGTCACTATTATAAATGATCTTAGGACAATCCCTATTTCCTAAAATTATTAGGTCAAAAGGGAATAAAAATTTTAAAGTTTTTTTTTTTGGATGAATAACCCAAAAATCTCTATAGAGAGTTATTATCTATTTATAAGAATTGTGTTTTTTGGACTTCTCTGGTGGCACAGTGGTTAAGAATCCGCCTGTCAATGCAGGGGACACGGGTTCAAGCCCTGGTCCAGGGAGATCCCATGTACCGTGGAGCAACTAAGACCGTGCGCCACAACTACTTAGTCTGTGCTCTAGAGCCCACGAGCCACAACTACTGAGCCCGTGTGCCCCAACTGCTGAAGCCCACGTGCCTAGAGCCCATGCTCCACAACAAGAGAAGCCACTGCAATAAGAAGCCTGCACACTGCAACAAAGAGTAGCCCCCGCTCGCTGCAACTAGAGAAAGCCCGCGGGCAGCAACAAAGACCCAAGGCAGCCAAAAAAATAAATAATAAATAAATAAATAAAATCTTCCTTTAAAAAAAAAATTGTGTTTTTTAATGGGAATTCAAATGGCTCCTAAAATCAAGTTATTTTCCAACTCCTTTTAAATACTACAAACAGATCAAACAGGACAGGAAATTGGCCTAAATCACTGACCTTTTCTTATTAATATTTCCAATACAATAGGGGGAAAAAATCAGCTTATCTTGGGTAAAAGATCAAATATTCAGAAGAATATTTATATTTCTGTGGTACTGCATGCCTTTTATGGTACAAATTCATTTATTCTCTTAATCAATAGCACCCTTTTTTTTTTTTTTTTTCCGGTATGCGGGCCTCTCACTGTTGTGGCCTCTCCCGTTGCGGAGCACAGGCTCCGGATGCGCAGGCTCAGTGGCCATGGCTCTCGGGCCCAGCCGCTCCACGGCATGTGGGATCTTCCCGGACCGGGGCACGAACCCGTATCCCCTGCATCGGCAGGCGGACTCTCAACCACTGCGCCACCAGGGAATCCCTCGATAGCACTTTTAAATTAAAATAAATCCCATTTTTAATATTTTGAAGAATGATAAATTCCCTATAATATTATGAGATGCTGTCTAACTCTGACCTCTTTCTATCAGGCAAGGATGCTCCTTGAGACTCACATCTTCAGTATCCATAAGTGGATATTCCCAAAAATGGAAAATACCAACCAAACTAAGTAAGATTAAGTGTGCTTAAGATAATTTAACTGAAGAGCATGTAGCACTACTAAAATGTATATTTAGAATTAGGGACACATGGCAAAATTTAAATATCTATAAGATTAATTACTCAGATTGACTCATTTAAATTTGTGGCATCACCAGGAATTTCATGCAAGTCGAAAATCCCACTTGGAAAACGTGAGCAGAATAGCTGCCTGAAGACTGTCAACCACTGAGGCCACATGTAAGGGGAATGAGATGAGCAGAGAAACAAACCAGGGAAGTCTGTGGAAGGCGGGAGGGAGAGGCAGGGAGATGGAGAGAACAAAAGGAAGAGGAAGAAGTGAGACCCGCAGAGAAAGAAGGGGCGATGCCAGTGCCAGATGGAAAGTGACAGGACAGGAGAGGAGGGGGCGCCCCAAGGAAAGGACCAAAAACCATGGGGACAGGGACGGGGTAGGATTAAAACGAGAACAGATCATGTGCCCAAACGCCAGAGAAAGATGCGCTTCTGAGGGCCATATTCATTCTTTCCCTTTGAAATCCTGGCATTCACACTTTAATCCTGGTCTTGTTTCCTGAGGCTGAATACATTCAGCAGGTCCAACAGCACCTGTCGGTTCTGTATTAGCCCAGTTCTCAGATCACATGCGTCAAGATGATTGGTTTAAGATGTGTCATATATATACAATGGAATATTACTCAGCCATAGAAAAAGTGAAATAATGCCATCTGCAGCAACACGGATGGACCTAGAGATTATCATACTAAGTGAAGTGAGTCAGGCAGAGAAAGACAAATATCATATGATATCACTTATATGTGGAATCTAAAATAAGGATACAAATGAACCTAGTCACAAAATGGAAATAGACCCACAGAAATAGAAAACAAATTTATGTTACCAAAGGGGAAAGATGGTGGGGGAGAGATAAATTAGGAATTTGGAAGTAATATATACACACTATTATATAAAAAAGAGATAACCATCAAGGACCTATTGTATAGCACAAGGAACTATACTCACTGTTTTGTAATAACCTATAAAGGAAAAGAATCTGAAAGAAAATGGATATATATATATATATATATCCATTTTTTTAAACATCTTTATCGGAGTATAATTGCTTTACAATGGTGTGTTAGTTTCTGCTTTATAACAAAGTGAATCAGCTATACATATACATATGCCTCCATATCTCCTCCGTCTTGTGTAATACTGAAAGGGATTTAGGCACTGAATAGGTAACTGAACAGACTGATTTTTAAGATGCCTTTTGGTCCCCAGATACTCTTCCTTAGGTCAGAATTCAACAGGGAAGGCAGGGAACCATGGCTGGCCCATTTTCTCTGATGCTGGACGATGTGAAAGGGCTGAGTCCCTCTCCCTGTCTGCCTCTCCCCATGACAGGGAGGACCAGACATAACAATGTGTTCAGAACCTGGGGTACCCCTGAGCAGCGAGGAAACTATGGGGAGGCTGTTATTCCCGCAAAACAAAATGATGAAAATGTCCACTGGATAGAGACAGCACCTTTGTCAGGCAGTTTTCTCTCAATTTCACAGAGTTAGAAGAGGCGGCCCTGACAAGGACTGGAGAGCTGGTTCTTAATAGCATTACAGCAGGACAATGAGGCATCACCAAGGATGGGACTGCGATTGTTCTTTAGAATATGAGTTTCCCCGTAAGAGAGGCTCCGAGTCCTCAGGACAAAACCCCCGGTTCCAGGCAGAGCTCGGCACCAGGTGTCTAGGTGTTAAAGAAACTGCTGACCCATCTTTTGTCAACTTAATGAGACAACCATAACGGCCAAATCTGCAAGGAAATGATCTTAATGGGTTAAATGCAGCTTTTTAGAAAAGCAAGAGCATCTTCCAACACGCATGCATTTCAATTTGAGCAAGCCCGAAAAAAAGTCCTGATAGTTATTTAAATTAGACTTCCAACCTTCTTTCTGCAGTGGACTAACTCTAGGACTTCTAAATGAGCAGTAATTTGCCAGCAGAAAAGATTCATATTAAGTCTTTCAGAAAGAGTTTTGCAATAATCAGAGCAATGATTGAAAGAAATTGAGGTCTGGGCAGTTAGCAGCGCTGGGAGCAAATTAATCCCATTTTGGAGCCACTCTGAGTGCAGGGGCCAAGAGAAGATACAGGAGAGCCATTCGCCCCTCCTTAGCCACACGGGTGGGGATTAAACCGCACTTTCATTTCTTTAATAGAGAAAATAGTCCGTCTCGCTCCACTTTCAAATATGCCCATTTGTAAGATACCGGTTGAAATTCTTGCCACTGGGATCACTAATAGTATCAGCAGGGCCAGGAATAATTTTGTTTAAAACATTTCCTGTAATCTAAATCCAATAATAATTGAATACCTCAACAAATCTACTTTCTGGAGCCCATGTATTTTTTAATTTTAATAACTCAGATGGTACTGACCTTTGATTTCTATCCCATAACCAAGCTAACACAAATACTTATCAACTTGGAATACTGAACCAGAAGTTCTTACTTATGTTATCATATACTGTGAATATCTATTGACACGTATTCTTCAACTGGCTAATGGGTATACAGATAGCCAAAGTAACATATTATTCGAACATATGATAGTCTTATAGGCATATTCAAGTAAAGAATTTGATTACAAAAATGTAGAACCTCATTCTGATATTTAGACATAGTTCAATATATGTTTACAATGCATGAATAATATTTAACAACCTGTGTTTAAATTTTATTTAAAAGTTCATCCAAATAATATAGGATATATATAATGAATGCAGTAATTAGAAATACCAATGAAATTAGAAGCTCTTTAGTCTTAAAATCCGTTGACAGGACTAATCTAGCCACATCAAACTAAGGAACCTGATGCTGACTGACATTTCCTGTTGGGTTAAAGGTTTGGGTCTGCAAGGCTAGGACTTGACCCTGTTTACTTCAAAACTGTGATAACAGCACTTGACCATGAGGAAGATGGCAGAACCTACCGAGTTGTCCATAATCTAAGAGGCAAGGCTAGTTAAACATAAACAAGGCTAAGAACGTCACTTTTCCCCAATCAATATGCCTTAAAACATACAACTCTTTTCTGAAAACATAGTTGAAAGACGATAAAGGCGCAAGATAAAGGTTAAAAGCCCTGTAGTTCTGAATTTGAATTATTAATATGATCTCAGGACAGGCTTTATTCTTAAATGTGTGTATGTGTGCATACGTATATATCCCAGCTCCATAGGATGGGAAGATCCAGAAACAATAATGAGTAGGAATAAGCAACTCTGCGATCAGATTGTAAGTTCTAATTACCAGTTCCCCCTGAAAAAGAACCAGCGCTCCTTGGAGAAACGGCCAATTCTAGGTCATTAAGGTGGAAAATACAAGCCTGGAACATACGGTTACACCACAAAGCAAGAAAGCCATCGAGATGGTTCAGGTCAGGTAAACCCCACTGTTTAGGGGTGGAAGATCTGAGCAGCAATAAAGATAATAAGTGCAATGGATCGAAACTCATCAAATGTGTTTATATCCACAGGTTGATGATGACAATGATGACATCAATGACAATAATACTAAATAACCCCTTTGGTCACTCGTGAACTACCAGTGAACTACCTCACTATTTTTGACAATTTGCTTAAAAGGACAAAAATATCAAGTATCAATACCACCTTCCCTTTACGATTTATATACCAGGATACCCAAATGGTTGATAATGGGAGAGCTTTTTTCTTTTTAGAAGTGTTCTAGTGACTAAACAAAGAAGGACTGAGAATGGGACAGTTCTGCAACCCTGAATGAATTAATGACCCTAGGAATGATCATCAGTGGCTGATAACATCACAAAAGGAGACGTAATTTGCAAGAAACACAGCAGTCAGAACACGTTAAATGACGCTACCATAGGGCAATAAGCAAAACTCAAAACACGGGAGGACTGTGCAGGACAAACCCACTTTCCACAACAATAACAGCCATCACAAATGGAGGGAAATGAACAGGGAGCCTAAAGATAAAAAGGACTTAAGACACTCACCACCCAATTGCAAAGTGTGAACTTTACTGCAATCACAAATGAAACAACTGCTAAAAGAAATAAAGTTACAAGACAGCCAAGGATATATGAACACTGTTTTCACAGGGCATACACGGTGATTATTCTATTTTTTTTAAAGAGCTCTTATCTTTTAGAGCAGGGGTTTGAGGCTAAGTCCATCCTGCCACCTGTTTTGTACCGCTCGCAAGCTCAGAATGTTTTTTACATTTTTTAAATGATTGAAAAAAATCGAAAGAAGAATAGTATTTTGTGACAATGAAAATGACATGAAAGTCAAATTTCAGTGTCCATACATAAAGCTGTATGGAAAACAGCCACATTCATCCATTTTTGTGTTGTCTGTGGCTGCTTTCCTGCTACAATGGCAGAGATGAAGAGCTATAACTAAGACCCTGTGTCCTTCAAAATTTACTATCTGGCCCTTCGCAAAAAAAGTTTGCCAACTCCTGTTTTAGAAAACATTTACAAGTTACATGATATGATGACTAGGACTGCTTCAAAATCATCAGAGGGGGAGCAGGTGGACACACAGAGGAAGTAACTTGTCACATATTGTTGGTTTTGAAGTCGGATGCTGGGTATATTGAGTTCATGACATCATTCTGTCTACCTCTGTATACATTTATAATTTCTATAATAAAAATAAAAATAGGAGTTTGGGATGAATATATACACACTATTCTCTATGAAATAGATAACCAACAAGGACTTACTGTGTAGCACAGAGAACTATATTCAGTATTTAAAAAGAAAAGAAAAAATATAAATAAAGAAAATAATTCTAAGAAGCAATTAGAAGGAAATCTCTCGTTTTTGTTTTTCTTTTTTTCTTTTTTTCCGGTACGCGGGCCTCTCACTGTTGTGGCCTCTCCCGTTACGGAGCTCAAGCTCCGGACGCGCAGGCTCAGCGTCCATGACTCACGGGCCCAGCCGCTCCGCGGCATGTGGGATCTTCCCAGACCCGGGCACGAACCCGTGTCCCCTGCATCGGCAGGCGGACTATCAACCACTGCGCCACCAGGGAAGCCCCTCGTTTTTGTATTTTTGAACGACTACTTTAACCACCATAATTTCCCCAGGAAAAATAGATGGTTTTGCTGCTGGCTTATAAATACTTCAAAGCTATAGGAATCAAAGAACCATTTTGTCCAGGTGTCATTCACCTCCTGCAAAAGCATCAAGTCACTATATTGTAAAGATGCCACCACAGTAGAAGAAAAAATGCAATTTGGGAAAGGGGAGCAATATGCTAGGGGTAGCAGCCCCAAGCTATAGCAACATTTGAATAACTATTATAATAATCATACACCCAGACATGGAAAGTGTATACTACACTATTCTTGAATGAAAGCAATCATCAGCTTCTAAACCTTCAGGATAAACAGAAACTCCATTAGTCTGTCACTTGTCCTTTGTGCTTAGTGGACATCACTTCTTATCACAGGAAAAACATAATTTTCTTTTTCTTTTTTATGTGGTACGCAGGCCTCTCACTGTTGTGGCCTCTCCCGTTGCGGGGCACAGGCTCTGGATGCACAGGCTCGGCGGCCATGGCTCACGGGCCCAGCCGCTCCGTGGCATGTGGGATCTTCCCGGACTGGGACACGAACCCGTGTCCCCTGCATTGGCAGGCGGACTCTCAACCACTGCGCCACCAGGGAAGCCCTCTTTTTTTTAAAATAAATTTATTTATTTACTTATTTATCTATCTATCTATCTATCTATCTATCTTCGGCTGTATTGGGTCCTCGTTGCTGCACGCGGGCTTTCTCTCGTTGCGGCGAACGGGGGCTACTCTTCGTTGCGGTGCGCGGGCTTCTCATTGCGGTGGCTTCTCTTGTTGCGGAGCACAGGCTCTAGGCATGCGAGCTTCAGCAGTTGTAGCACACGGGCTCAGTAGTCGTGGCTCACAGGCCTTAGAGCGCAGGCTCAGTAGTTGTGACACACGGGCTTAGCTGCTCCGCGGCACGTGGGATCTTCCTGGACCAGGGCTCAAGCCTGTGTCCCCTGCATTGGCAGGTGGATTCTTAACCACTGCGCTACTAGGGAAGTCCAAACATAATTTTCTTACACTTGGACAATAGCCAATTCCCTTTGCTTTGAACAAAGGGAATGAAGGGTTGCTTTTTTATACGTGGGAGAGATACAGAAGAGAATAATGACCTGCTTTATAATTTCAAAGTTCATCCTCTATAGGAACCACTTGACTGCCACCGTGTGCCTGTCTCAGAGGTCTCTGGCCTTATCCCAAACAGGGTCCCTCTAGGACTACAAGCGGCATGCTTTGTTTTCCATTCCATTTCTCTGGTCCTAAAGACATTTTTGAAATCAAAACCCATCAAAAATTGTCGTGTTTCTTCCCTCTCTCTTTTCTAGGTACATAATTCCAGGTTACCAGACTGAAAATCTCCTAGAACTTTCAAGGTTACCTAAAGCAGATATGTTTACCTCCTAGCTAAAACATTTTCCATTTTTTCTCTTCCCCTTCCAAAAAGAAGAGACAGAAGAGGAAAAAACCAGAGATTCTAACAGTGTCCAAACTCTCCAGGACCCTCACTCCAAGGCCTGCATCACTAACAGGAGACAGAAGAGACAGTGTTTAGTATTCTCAGCCCTCAACCACGGGACTTCCAGAGCAGGGCTTTCTCCACCTTCCCTTCTCGTGACACAGCTGCGGATTCTTGGAAGCAAGAGAAACAAATGAACCTTTTGATGAATATGAGAAAAAAAACAGAAAAAGTGCTTTTACAGGACGCGTGGTTCTTGGGTCCAAAGCAAGCAGTCCTTAAGGCTAGCAGTCGATGCCCTTCTCTTCCGTCCTCCAAGATGAACCATCTTGACCTGCAGTTTTCACAGTACAGTTCCAGAGCCTGGCCCAGAGGCCTTCAGATCGCAGTGGAGGAAAACGCTCCAGCTGCTCCTGCTGCATCCTCCTCAAAGCACCAGCTGTTTACACCTTTTTTGACTGAGACAGGTAATATCACAGAGTAAAATTCATTAATTAATTTCTCTCAGAATCCCCTTAGCTATGTCCTACTCTTTCATCCATGTAAAATAAATCTTTAAATGAAGGTAATCCAAAATCATATAAGTTAAAAGATATGGTGTATGCTTTCAAGGCTGCTGGTGGTTTCAGGCTGAATGTTCAACAGTATATCATATATGTGGATATTTAACCGACTAAATAATGGATGTGATTTCAACCACTCAAAATTTTAAGGAGCCAGTGGTTCCTATAGCAACTGAAGACAGTCCTCTTTGTGTCTTCCTGGTATTTTCTTTTTAACATTTATTTATTTTATTTACATTTATTTTTTGCCTGCATTGGGTCTTCATTGCTGTGCACGGGCTTTCTCTAGTTGTGGCGAGCAGGGGCTACTCTTTGTTGTGGTGTACAGGCTTCTCATTGTGGTGGCTTCTTTTGTTGTGGAGCATAGGCTCTGGGTGCGTGGGCTTCAGTAGTTGTGGCACACGGGCTCAGCAGTTGTGGCACACGGGCTTAGTTGTTCCACAGTATGTGGGATCTTCCCAGACCAGGGCTCGAACCCATGTCCCCAGCATTGGCAGGCGGATTCTTAACCACTGAGCCACCAGGGAAGCCCCTGGTGTTTTCTATGACAGTAAGTGATGTTAAATTTATGCTTTGATATATAGGGTCTAAAAACACCCATGTTAGGTTTGATAAGGGAGCCATAATTTTACTCCTTTTCAAATCATTTTATGGCTTTTATATATAATTACAAAATGGTTCTGATATACAGCTGTGATGTTTTTCCCACAGAATCTGTGAAGGAAACTAAAAATCACCGAGAAAGGTTGACCAAATATACACATTCCACAACACAGAAGCCAAGGCAATAGTACACGCACATGAATAAAAGTTTCATTTTAAATGCCAATAAAAGGTATCACTTAAATTACTATATGATATTTATGAATCCATGAAGAAATGTTTGGGTCTTTGTGCTATGCGAGAGGCATTACAGTTAAGGACATAGAGTCTAGACTTAGATGGCTTGGTTCAAAACCCAGACCTTGTTACTAGCAATGTGCAAATGGAAAAACCACTGAAACTTCCTGAGGCCCATTTTCTTCTTCCATAAATGGGCACATAAAAGAGTTCTCCTTGGGATCAGTTAAGGGAAAAAATGGCTAAACACACCCTAGCAGAGTACTCAGCAAACACTGGGACTCAGCAAAAGGAGTTATAATTATTTTATTTCAAACACATCTGTTGAAGCTATTAATGTAAATATTATTAATACAATGTACATATTCATTCATGAACCAAATTATACAGGTCAGAGGAGCTATGAGAATCATTTTAAGTTACCAGAATCTCAGGATTTTCCTTTTTCTCTCAAAAAGGTCTAAAATTAGCTGAGCTGAGAAAAGCAATGTGAGAAACTTATTAGACTGGTGAAAATGCCTTTTTCACCATTGTATAGGTCATACCCAGTTAAGAGGAATGATATAGCAAACTCTCAGTAGAAAACAACACCACTTGGCCAGTAACTAAAAAAAAAAAAATTAATCCCAAGTGAATATAATTTTTCAAAGAGCAAGCTTCCCAAATTAAAAGCTCATAGTGAATTATATTCCATACCAAAAAAATGAGTGGGTGGGGTTATTCATCAATTACTATGACACAGGTCTGCTGTCATGGTGAGAACTCAAGAGGACCAGCTTTATTAGACCTATATTTCTATTACCATTTACTGAGGTCCAATGGCAAGAATTTTTTTTTTGAAAGGGGGAATTAAAGAACAAAAATTTACAATAGAGAATTTTAAAAGCCTAGGGAAAGGTTACAAGAAATGAAGGAAAAGTGATGATGTATTGATCACATTTTCTTCTAAAATTATTCAAACTCTGCATACTTGCTGTATGTTCTGAAACAGCAGAAAAGACACCACCAGATTCTATCCATCCCTCTTCTCATCAAACACCATCCCTCTGAAGATGAACCACAGACCTAAAAGAAGCATTCCAAAAAGACAGTTTGTGCCTGTTTTCCTGGTCCAACTATGTACCTTTGGGACTCACCTGCAGGAGACACCTGGTCGTTCAGGCATCTGTAAGCCATGAGCCATGAGCAGGTTTACTGAAGATTTGTTATGTGACAGGTACCCTTCTAGGTGCTGGGTTGCACCAGTGTTTTTAAGAGCGTACTTCAGAGTAATGTCATCTGATTTCCTTTTCTATTTCTGTGAATTGATGCACGTTATGAAGTCATTTTAAAATGCTATTCTGGTACCTTACTTCTAATAAACACCAAAGGAGGTTTGCTAAAAGAAAACAACTCAAATTATATTCTGCTATAATGGCTCCAAGGTTAATGCAGATATTTTCATAGTAAATCTGAGAATATTTGGTTAAAAGGATAATATTTGAAATACAAGGTCACTCAGTGAAGAAAAATGTCCAAGTGACAAAACTTACTAATTTATACATAAGCAAAAATATTTTTACATATAATTGACTTTCACTAGCAAAATGGAATTATCTATAATAAATATAATAATTGGATAGATGACTGTGTTAAAGTTCTCTACCTCTTCTGAGCTGGTTTTCTCATTAATAAAATGAGGAATTTAATTTGAAGATTGTTCCAAATTCAGAAGTTACATAATTTTGTGATTCTAAAAAGTGGGCCATTTAAAAATGATGGGGCCTCTAAGATCTGTTGAGAGAAAAGTATGATTTTCCAGCTTTCCTTCACCAGCTTCTATCCACCCAACAGGCACATTTCAATCCCGGGTTTTATCAAAGCCTCCGTCTGTCTACCTTTGAAAAGGCATCTCCACTGCCTCCTTGTTTTCTGCCATTTGTCCTGAGGGCTGAAGCGCCTTCATTTCCACCCACTTCTGAGTTTGATGTGGTAGCTGAGTGCTGTAGATTAAATGTTTGCATCCCCGCCAAATTCATATGATGAGACCTGCTCCCCACTGGGATTGTACTGGAGGTGGGGCTTTTGGAAGGTATTTAGGTTTAGATGTGGTCGTGAGAGTGGAGCCCCCATGACGGGATTAGGGCCCTTATAAGGGGATGAAGAGCCCAGAGGATGCAAGTGATGATGCAGCAAGAGGATGGCAGTCTGCAAACCGGGAGCTGTCCTCTCCAAGAACATGCACGCTGGCCCGTGATCTTAAGACTGCCAGCCTCCAGAACTGTGAGAAATAAATATTTGTTGTTTAAGCCCCTCAGTCTATGGCATTTTTGTTACAGTGGCCCGAGCTGACTAAGATATGGAGTAAAAAGAGTAAGGAATTGGACTTCCGGGTGGTGCAGTGGTTGAGAATCCGCCTGCCGATGCAGGGGACACGGGTTTGAGCCCTGGTCTGGGAAGATCCCCCATGCTGTGGAGCAACTAAGCCCATGAGACACAACTACTGAGCCTGTGCTCTAGAGCCCATGAGCCACAACTACTGAAGCCCGTGTGCCACAACTACTGAAGCCCACGCACCTAGAGCCCATGCTCCACAACAAGAGAAGCCACTCCGCAATGAGAAGCCCACACACCACAACGAAGAAGAGCCCCTGCTCGCTGCAACTAGAGAAAGCCCGCGCAGCAACGAAGACCCAATGCAGCCAAAAATAAATAAGTAAATTTTATTTAAAAAAAAAGAAAAGAGTAAGGAATGGAAGAGCCTCTACAATGTATCAAAAATGAATTGAAGGGCAGAAATTACAAAAGTGCCCCAAACTGGACCAGATGCAGAAGAGGGCAAAGTGGGCTGTATTCCCTGGAAAAGAATGTGCACACACCATCTTCAGATTTACCAGTGTCAATATCAGCTTTGGTGATTCATTGAAAAGCTGAAAGAGGCATTATAAATATTAATTCCCAAGAGAAACAAGCCTATGGCAG
Organism: Phocoena phocoena; assembly: GCF_963924675.1. Taxonomy (NCBI): domain Eukaryota; kingdom Metazoa; phylum Chordata; class Mammalia; order Artiodactyla; family Phocoenidae; genus Phocoena; species Phocoena phocoena. The sequence goes on along the minus strand of NC_089231.1, from coordinate 59,380,034 downwards.
AAAATAAAATTTTAAATACTTCAAAAAGAAAAATAGTAATTGTAATACAATAATATGTGGCTTAAAGGGTCAATGACTGTATAAAAATGTGTAACTCACAAACTGCCCATCAGCAAATAACATTTAAGTATAAAAAAAGAACATCTAAAATTCTATTTTCTCTTCTCAGTATCTTAAATATAAACATACTCTTAAGGTATTTCAGAATGTAGGCTCCACAGTGACCAGAAAGTTGATAATACCAAGAAATACATGGTCCTGTTTTGGGTGCTTGAATTGTTTTGCGAACACATTTCACTTGAGTGTCTCCCATGGTTACAGCCCAGTTGGACGCAAAGATCACCATATCTGATAGCACGTAGCAAGTATCCTCAGCAGATTCAATGCACATCAGTTTTTTACTACATAAAAATAGTTTGATGGATGCTGTCTTCCTCCTGCACACTGTCTGGAAGGTCTTTTAGATGCTTTGCAGCTACAACAATGGAGGTTCATGAGCTGTGTTTTATTTCCTTGTTCTGTATTCTAGAAAGACCAATTCCACATTGACAATAACCTGTGTGGCCCATGGATGAGACGGAGAAAATGGAAGCAGATGGGACACATCTGCTAACCATAAACATTTCTTCATTAGTGTCATCCTCAGATTTATGTGTGTTATGTGTTTGTGAAAGACTCTGACATTGATCACATTTAATCTATATTTTTAAACAATCAAACCACTGGCCATTTTTCATAGACGTGGATCAAGATGTACATGTAATACAGATGGACTTTTTTGTTGTTGTTGCTGTCAAGCTGCCTCCTGGATGTAAATTACGTAATGTCAGTTACATCCAAATCTTCTAACAAAGTAGTAAGGGCGTATTACCTATTCACCTAGCTCTGGATAGGAGAAGCCAGCACAGCAGAGTGGAATTAATCAGTGGTGAAATAAAAGTGAAAAAACAGGGGTGTGCTATTCCCAGCTATGCCATTTCCCTTTTTGAACCTCGCCAATCCTGCACCTCAAAAGCCTCATCTATAAAAAAGAAGTACAAAACCATGGGATACACCATGACACTCCACAGAGTGCCTACAGTAGGACTCAAAAGACTGTAATGCAAATGACTGTAAATGATCATGCTTCGCTGTATCAATGTTCCTCCAATAAAGGATGTATTATTTATTTCTAAATCTTGACTTACTATTGGGAAGATTCAAATGATAGAGAAACCTAAACATTTTTTTATTCAGTTTTCTGCCTGAATCTTAGAACTATTTTTCCAAGGGAGTTCAGATGCAGGAAAGCTTTTTTTTTTTTTTTTTTGCCATACGCGGGCCTCTCACTGTTGTGGTCTCTCCTGATGCGGAGCACAGGCTCCGGACGCGCAGGCTCAGCGGCCATGCCTCACGGGCATGAACCCCGGCATGAACCGCGGCATGAACCCATGTCCCCTGCATCGGCAGGCGGACTCTCAACCACTGCGCCACCAGGGAAGCTCAGGAAAGCATTTTTGAAAGTGTTAGAACATTCAGGTAGGAAGGAAGAAAAGTCCGTATTCATACCTCCAAGACTAGAGAGGCCTGGTCTAGTTTTCCAGGTCTGCTTCTCCCCACAACTTGTAAAGAATTGCCTGAAGCAAAGGGCCAGGGCACAGGCAAGAGAGCAGAAGGACTCTGTGAAACCATCCCCTGCCACAAATCCCGATGCCTGCTGGAAACCATCTCACACAACACAGGTTAATAGAAGCCATCTTTGAAAGTGAAAGACCCTTGTCTTATTTCATCAGCTGCTAACGAAATAAACATCTCCCCCCAGAATGCCTATCTAAACAGAGGAAATAAATTATTGAACACTAAAACTATTCTAACATCACAAAGACTCACAAACCACATAGCAGGCTGAGTCCAGGACAAACTCGGTGTCACTTAGAATTTCAAAGTCATCCCAGTTCTGTCTTACCCTCAGTCCCTTCTTGACACGATCCTTCTTGAAAGCTGCAGGACAACAGGCAGTCATTGATGATAAGAAGGGCAAGAGAAGACGGGGTAATTGGCAAAGAGAGGCATTAATGGATTGACTGAGAAACAATCTATCAACACTGTGATTAAATTTAATAGAATGAAACAAGACAGACCTGGTAGGTGGGAAATTCAGCATGAGAGTCAGATTGAGGCTACCCCAGATCAATTAAATCAGAATCCGGTGTAGACCACACTTTGTTTTAACTCTCCATGTGATTCTATAGTGGAATCAGCATTGGGAATTCTGCATTTAGACCTAATGCAGAATCTAATTCTGCAATTAGACCCTTTTTGCAAACTGGTAGCTAGCTTTCTCCCTACAGAATGATGGATTCTCTAAAACAAAGTCTCCCACTTCGTAAGAGGAAACAGTTAAAGATCCCAGCCCCAAGGAAGTGCTCAAGTGTAAGCAGGACCCTCCCAAGGCCAGGATACTTACAAAAACAAAAAACGAACCTGTATTTTCAACTTGCCTGTAAATTCCTGCGAATGTCTAAGACTGCTGAGACAAAAGCTTAGTCGTTTTATTGTAGTCTCTCAAATAACATTAAAACAAATATCAGGGACAAAAAAAATACTTTCCATGAAAAATTAAGATTTCAGGAGATAAATCAAAGATGACGAGGGTAGTTTCACTTTTTCATTATTTATTTTAAAAAATTTTGGGGGGGGCTTCCCTGGTGGCGCAGTGGTTGAGAGTCTGCCTACCGATGCAGGGGACATGGGTTCGTGCCCCGGTCCGGGAGGATCCCACATGCCGCGGAGCGGCTGGGCCTGTGAGCCATGGCCGCTGAGCCTGCGCGTCCAGAGCCTGTGCTCTGCAACGGGAGAGGCCACAACAGTGAGAGGCCTGCGTACCGAAAAACAAAAAAAAACAAAATAAAAAACAAACAACAACAAAAATTTGGGGGCGGGGGTATTTTCATTTTTAAAAGGAAGGTAAGGCATTGTGAAAAATGCCAATTAAAAACGTCTGTCTCATCAATTACCATACATACATATGTAGCCAAACTTGATCAAATGTAATACGAAACAAGCACTAACTAAAAAAAGAATTCTCAAGCTCTAACATCAAGAAGCTAAAATAACTGGGACGTAGGATAAAAAAAAATTTGAATACCAAAGACCAGGGTCAAGCACATTTTTCACATGCTGCAAAAAGCTCTTAAAGTAGTGATTACAAAATTTTTAGAGCGAAGGAAACAGTAAAGATGAATTTGGACCTAGAGATTGTCATAGTGATTGAAATAAGTCAGAGAGAGAAAGACAAATATATGATATCGCTAACACGTGGAATCTAAAAAAATTGTACAAATGAACTTATTTACAAAACAGAAGTAGAGTTGTAGCTGTAGAAATCTTACGGTTACCAAGGGGGAAATGGGGGGGAGGGATAAACTGGGAGATTGGGATTGACATATACGTACTACTATATATAAAACAGATAACCAACAAGGACCTACTGTACAGCACAGGGAACTCTACTCAATACTCTGTAATGACCTATATGGGAAAGAATCTAAAAAAGAGTGGATATATGTATATGAATAACTGAATCACTTTGCTATACAACTGAAACTAACACAACATTGTAAATCAACTATACACCAATACAAGCTAATTAAAAAAATAAAAGCACTCGGAAAAACAGAAAAAAAGATGAATTTGGTACATACCATTTCAGTCCTCTGCACACATTCCTCTCTCCTGGCCTGGGGACTCTCTCATGGGGACAGTAGGATATGAGAAAAGAGAGTGACATCAGGGTAGAAGGTAGAGGATTGTGTGCAGAGGACCCCAAAGCATTTAAGAAGCCTCCCTCAGAATGTATTCCCCATTTGTCAACACATTGCTGAGTGATCTTGGGATAGCACATTTCGCTGTTTTTCATTTCCCCCAGAAATGGAGTTAGAAAAGTGACCACTGACTTCAGCTGTGATGATTAAAAGGAATACGGGATTTAAAAATAATAGAGTGTCAGGCAAATGTGACACATGACAATTGTTACTACACGGCAGAAGGAGACACATGATAGGTGGAGAGTGACATATATCAAGGAAAATTCGGCACGCGTGGAACAGAAGCCCAAGTGGAACGGAACAGGCGCAGAGAAGGGTTAGAACATAACGCAGCTCAGTCGCAAACTAAAATAAGTAAATAACCAACCACACCAAAACAAAACCCACAATAGAATCTGTAAGGAAAGGGGGGTAAAATCAACACTAGTCAAGGTGGAGAACAAGCAGCCTATAGATCAATGCGCAACAAGAAGCAATAAGAATAAAATTGGAGAATTCTACGGGGGAAACCAAACCCAGAGTCTAAAGAAGTGGGGGGGGCGTGCTGGTTAGGGGGGACAGGTCACGTACTCCCGCTCATTTGGTCAGAATTCCTGAAACCCTTGATCTGTCCATGAAACTACTGGCCGTGCAAAATACAGATGGTGGCGTTTGAAAGACAATAAAACGAGACACACAAGTTATGATGACCCTAAAAAAAAGTCTGCTTAAGTGCTCAAAGGTAAAAGGTGTGCTATTAATTTATAAGTTTAAGCTTATTGCTGCGGAAATGAAAATTACAGAAAGGCCTATAAACTAGTGTGTGTGTGTGTGTGTGTGTGTGTGTGTGTGCGTGCACGTATGCTTCTTTGGGTTTCTTTCCAGAGGAAGAGTGGGGGAAAGGTACTGTATTTTGGACTCCAACATACTGCTCCAAAAGTAATTTGGTAACCAGATCTTCCAAATGAGATGGCTAAGCAGAAGCAAAGGGAAAAACCAGAAATTCACAACAAAGTTTGTGGAGAACAACACTGAGCTTGTCTAGAGCTCTTTGTAATCTGGCTACTTACTGCGAAAGAAGGAAAAGAACTGGGGAAACTGCTCAGAGCATCCATCTCCCGTAGGGGCCTGACACTGACCCGATCTCTGGGGCGCTCCCCAGGGGACACGCACTCTGCCCGCTGGACTCTCTCTGAACCATGAAAGTGAGTTACCGTACCTGTAACCAGAGCCTGTCGCCGGCCACAGTCCTGCCGATGGCACTGCACTGGAAGGCAGCAAACTGGCCCGCGTTGACCTCCACGTTCTGAATCCGCAGGAAGTGAGGCGTTCTGGCTGCACAAAGAGAAAGAATTAAACAGGTTAAAAGTCGAGATCTGAACTCATAGGTGTCTTTTTTAATCTATCTGCAATTTCCGGCCTTTCCCTTTTGTTTACCTTTGAAGGAAAGAATGCCTTTGCTTCTAAGAGCTTTAAAGATTTCATTAGGATTGTAAAAGAGATTCTGGAAGGCTCTGGTGTGTTCTGCAACAGCCAGGCATTCTGGGATAGAATCAGGCTGAAAGAAGATACTTTATTGTCCCTGCTGTGCAAATAATCATAGCTCAGCAGCCTTCTTGTAATAACAGACCTGTATTAATAAAGATTATACTGAGGCCTAATTGATGTTTTGAACAAAAACATATCAGATATTTATACTAGCAACATGAAAAGAACAGTAAGAAGTCAAATGCTGGTGCCAAGGAAACTTTTTAAGCCAAGTACAGAGCTGTGAGTAATATATATTTTAATACAACTCATTGGTATGCAGCATTACTCGTGTAATCTTTCCCAGCTACCAAAAATACTATCCCCATAGACAGATTCTGTGAAATTACGTTGGGACTGCTATAGCACGGCGGTGTTGGCGGATCCGGATTTCCAATTCGAGAAGAAAGAATGATTCTCGAATCATTAAACAGCATTAAGTCTCATAACATACATCGTCCATAAGGGACAGCTGTTTAAATAAAGGATCACTCTGTTTGACCTGAGAAGCACAGACCCATTTCCACAGCACACTGAAAATGTGTGTCAGGACCTGGAGTGACAGGTCAGGAATGAAATTTTATGATAACTTCTACTTTTAGGAAAACATTCTCTTATCAAAACAAGGAGAGAGAGGGAGAGAGAGAGCAGCAAGAGGTGGGGTGGGGGGAGGTGAGGGAGTAGAAAAGAAGAAGACAGGATGCCAGTGTTTTCTGGGAGGGATGGATAAACCTGGATGACAGCTAGAAGGCATTCTTTATGCCTTGTCAGCCTCCCCCGAGGGCCAACGTGTCTCTGGACCACATCTAGACCCTTTCAAAGAATGGTACCCCACTCCTGGGCACCCAAAGATGATAAACAAGCACTAAACGTTAGCCTGTAAAAAACATAATTAGGAGTGGAAATGAATTAGTATCCAAGAACAAAGAAAAATGCATTTTAATACCAGTAACACAGAGGAAACCCCCATTACTAATTTGGAGGCCACCAATACCTCAGACAATGCATTCATGATGCCTGGCAGGCAAAATGTCCTAAGTAACTTCTAAAAAACCAGTATAACTCTGGGTCATTGTTTCTAATACTATTATATTAACTTAAAGCCCTGTAAACTATTTCTCATTAACTTAATCAAATTCCCCTTCGTCAAGAATAACAGCATTCTATGGTTTTAAAGATCTGTGTAAAAAATCCCTGCATCAAATTTCTCTTCTACTCACTGTTCCCAAGAAGCTGGAAGACCCACTGCTTTTAGAAAATGGAAAAAGGTAACGTTCTTTTTGAGCATTTCAGGGGCCAGAAACTTTTCCATTGATGACTCACACATGTTCTGTGAGGAAGGTATTTTTTCCATTTTACTTGTGGGTACTTGGCTACTAAGTGTCAGAAGCAGAGTGGAAACTTTGGGCTAGCCAGTTCCAAAGCTCAGGCTCTGCCCATCAGGCCACACTGCCTCGGTGAGCCTTGCAGCCCGGTGTCTGCCTTCCCCATGCTCTCATCCCACCAGGTATGGCTCCCAGTCTGACTGCTGGAATTCCAGCTACTTTCAAGGACCTTCTCCAATGCTTTTCCTTCCATAAAGCTTCCATGGATTCCCTTAGCTTGCTGTTAGACCCTTGAGATAACACATGTCCTCTGTCAGGACATCTCACTGAGGTTACCCTCTCCTGTCTATCTCATGGCCTCCTAACTCTGCTTGCCTCTGGCTGCAGGTCACTATAACGCATTGGGTCTCTAACACAGAGTGTTGGGTGTGTAGCCATCTTTCATGACAACTTGGGTTAAGGGGGTGTTATACCTGCGGCTGCTGGTCTGCAGTGTCACCGCACATGGTTAAGCTCAGGGTCAGTTCAGAGCCTATGCTGAAGGGTTGTTAATTATTTTGAGTATCACCCCTGCTGTATCCTCCCATAGTTAGCATTGTTAGAATACTTTTGACACAAATTGCTGAACTGCTTTCCTTAGAGCTTATGACAATTGACATTTCTACCAGCAGAGTAGAAGAGTACTCTTTTTACCACGCCCTCAAAAATGCTAAGTGTTAATTTCTGTAATCTTCCTGGAGAATCTGATTAAATATATGTGCTCTGCTTCATCAGCTTACTTAACAATAATAAATAACAGGAATATCAGAATTGTCACTGGTTCTGCTATAGGTCTGTCCATCCATAGTAGGTCCGCCCTGGAAGGTTGTTTTCCTAAGGGCCCTGCTTCTAGCAATGGCTACTGAACCAAAGAGAAAGACATAGCAAAGCTCATTTATCAATACAATTTGCTAATTGTATTAGGAGTTCTATTAGAATATAACTTACATTTTTAATTTGGTGGCCAAAGATAGGATTGCGTGATAGTATTTCTGTACCCCCATCCTTATTAAGACATGCTGCCCAGAATGAGGGCTATCCCTTCTCCTTTAGAATGGATTTGATGTTCAATACGGTTTTCTCAAAGACACCAGGGCTTATTACTTGCACAGTAAGGTTAAGAGTCTAGGGAATTGATACCTCTGTTCAAATTGTATTTTGGGAGGGTTCTTCTCTGAACAGATTGGCTGTGTTCAGTTTGGGAAATAGTGTTTCTTGGTTGAGAAGAAGACTACCAGAAAAAAAAAAAATAGTCTGACTAAAATAATAAAGCCATACCTCCAATGGAAACCAGATGAAGATAGAAAAACCTATTAAGTGTAAACACTTTTATCAGCAAATTATCCTTTTCAAGCATGAGAATTAATTCAATTAATTAATTCATCCACCAGGGTGAATAAGACAAAGGGGCTATGGAATTCTATGTTCCAGATCAGTTTCCTCCAAGATCATGAAGGTTAAAATTTCTACTGGTGACATTTGTAAGTTTTTTTTTTTTTTTTTTTTTTTTTTTTTATGCGTTACGCGGGCCTCTCACTGTTGTGGCCTCTCCCGTTGCGGAGGACAGGCTCCGGACGCGCAGGCTCAGCGGCCATGGCTCACGGGCCCAGCCGCTCCGCGGCATGTGGGATCTTCCCAGACCGGGGCACGAACCCGTGTCCCCTGCATCAGCAGGCGGACTCTCAACCACTGCGCCACCAGGGAAGCCCCTGTAAGTTTTTTCAATAAACATCAAAGGCATACATAATCATTCCAGAGGTTTAAGATGCCTGGATTCTCCCTGCTTAGTGCTGTAAACCCTACAACTGTTTTCAGTTCAGCATAATATGTGTTCAAGCTCAGGCTCTTACTACCTTTGAATAGAAGCAAAAATTCTTCAACCCAAGCCTTAGTGGATTTTTTTTTTTTAATTTGCAAAATAAGGATTTAAAAATAGTACTTATTTCATAGGGTTGGGATAAAGATTAAACAAGATGCTGGCAGGAGGACGTATTCTGTGTGCCTGGTACTTAGCCTCAAAAATGTTCATTATTATTTAAAATAATGGATCTATCACTGGAAACTGGAAAAGACCCCAAGAAAAAGAGCTCCACAGCCAGAAAAGTTTCAATTCCACGCTCAGCTGCGTGCTCTGAACCTTGCCAAACTAATTGTAACACAGGTAGAGCACCATTACAGTGGAAAATTTCAATCTATCCCATACTCAGGAAGAAAAATTCTCTCTTTCTCTCTAAATTTATAGGCCCATTTGTCTCCTGGATACCCTTTCAAAATGCTATGCCAGTTTTTTTCCTAGAATCTGCAGGAGTTCTGAAAACTAAATATCTTCCATGAATACTAAAAGGTTTTTGAGTACAACTCTCCTCTTTTTTCATTTCTGCCATATTCTTTTGTTTCTTACTAAGAAAACAGTTTTCAAAAGAATAGAGGTTTTCGGGTATTAATTGATCTCACATCAGCATTTGATCCCAAAGCCAGGAATTATCATTGACCAGGATGCAAGTCTTTTTGTAGATGTCTCATACTATTGATTCTTCAAAGCCTGCACCAAAACACTAACAACAAAATCAGAGAACAGTAATTTGCGACATCAAAGTGCAAACGGGAATGGACAAAAGCGGACTGTGCCCTGACCCCTTTGTATTTTCTTTTACATTTTAATGTAATGGCACAGGTTGAGATGGGCTGCAGCCACGCCCGCCCGCCAGAATGCACAGTCAATGCTTCTCTCTATTTGTGTAGCACATCATCACAGAGAAGAGAGCCAACTTCTGCTAAAAAGAACAGCTGGGACTACCTGAAAACAATCTATTTTGCAAACATTTTTTAAACTTTTAAAATGGACACTGCTAAGTTATCCCATCTAAGAAATCAATCAATTTAGCTACTTAGAGTTAAAATCGGCAGCTAATTCATTCTCGTGGGCCAATCAGGATGTAGGCCTAATAATAATAATAATAATAGCTAACATTTATTGAGCTCTTAGAATGTGCTAAGCTCTGTTCTAAGCTCATTATGTACATTAACTCATTTAATCCCTACATTTACTTGTGAGGAGAGCATTGTCCTTATTATTCTCCACTATGTGGGCAAGTTTATAGGGCCACAGAGGCCAAGAAACTCTTGTGAGCAGGAAGCTCTTAACATGGTTCAAGACAAAACTACTTTTGTTTTGCTTGAGAGGTGAGAATGGATCTTAATGGAATAATTTGTCAAGGGAAAAACAGAGTCAACATCCTTATCATAGAAGAATAAGCTAGGCACTGTGTACAAATAACTTTTATTAGTCACCCATCTCTTGAAGAAGAATGATAGTCCACTGGAGAAAAAGCCAAGCTAAGTTCCCATGTGTAAAATGAAGAGAAAAACAAATACCGTATATTAACGCATATATGTGGAATCTAAAAAACTGGTGTAGACAATCTTATTTACAAAGCAGAAATAGAGACACAGATGTACAGAACAAACGTATGTATACCAAGGGGGAAGGCGGGGTTGGGATGAATTGGGAGATCGGGATTGACATATATATACTATTGATACTATGTATAAAATAGATAACTAATGAGAACCTACTGTATAGCACAGGGAACTCTACTCAATGCTCTGTGGTGACCTAAATGGGAAGGAAATCCAAAAAAAGAGGGGTATATGTATACATATGACTGATTCACTTTGCTGTACAGTAGAAACTAACACAACATTGTAAAGCAACTATACTCCAATGAAACTTTTTTAAAAATAAAAATAAATAAAATGATAAACTCAAATAAACTCAATTCTGAGTTCTGTGCGTCTCTCAACCAAAGCACATGGGTCAGTTTTTATTCAACAAACATAATTCAGAAAACAGTTCCAATTTTTATATGTCTCTGTTATTCTTATTTTAATCACACTGTTTAATGTCTTCATAAAAATTTAAATTTGAAAGTAGGCAAGCAATGTTTGAGTGTGCAAATAAATATGAGTGAAAAATTAATTTTGTTTTATAAAATAAGAATAAATTTGAACCTAGGATGCCATATTATGAGCTCAGCATTTCTTAAATGTTTAAAGAAACTGCTGACTTATTTCATATTGCAAAGTAGTAATACAGAAATGTCTTGGATTTTTGTATTCATTTTATCCTATATATGGCACATAGGTTTATGAGGGTTTTTGCAATCTTTTTCATTATAATATTATTTTTTTAATTGGCAGAAAAATAATGAGGCATTATTCCGTGTAATTTTTAGATTTCAGAATTCAAGGCATCATATATGCAAATAACTTCATATTTAAGGTGTTATATGACAACATATAACAAAGACTGTACACTGTAACCCAGTGAGATTTATCCTGGGAGTGCTAGATTGATTTAACATCCAAAAATCAATCAGTATAACACACCCCACCTATAGGATAAAAGACAAAAGCCATACAATAATCTGATAAATAATGGAGTTCAGGAAATGCTACCCAAAATATGGCACCTTTGCAAACTGAATAAATTAAGCTGAAGGAGTTCAAGAAAACAGCAGTAGCAAGAAGGTCACTCTGACCTTCCCTTCCTTTATCCCCTAAACAGGCCATAAAACCCTCACGTGAGAGGTGCCCTCCCCGCACCAGAAGAAAGGAGCTTTCTTATCTCCAAAGACAAAGGTTCACCAAGAAGAATCAACACTCGCATCTTATTTGTCTTCCTCAGTTTGCCACACTTGCTGTACAATCTCTATCATATCATATTCCTCCATGAATGTCTGCTCTTCACGAGAACCAGCATAAATACACCAGGTCTGTTTCTGCAGGTCTCCATTTCCTTACGAGGCTCCCATGTCACATAAAACATACATTAAATGTATCTGTATGCTTTACTCCCATGAAACTGTCTTTGTCAGTTTCATTTTCAGACCCAGTCAGAGACCCTAAGAGGGTCAAGGAGAACTTTTTCCTCTCCTACATACATAAAGGAAAAGCATTTGCTAAAACCCAGCACCCTTTCATGATTGATTTTTTAAAAATACCCAACAAAGAAGGAATAAAAGAGAATGTCTTTCCAGATAATGAGCATCTATGAAAAACCCAAACCCACAGCTAACATCATACTGAATGGCGAATGGCTGGAAGCTTCCCTCCTAAGACAGGAACATGACAAGGATGTCTTCTCTCCATTTGTACTCAACATTGTACTGGAGGTTCTAGCCACAGCAATTAGGCAAGAAAAGGAATAAAAGGCACCCAGATTGAAAAACAGGATATAAAACTAACTCGACCTAAAGATGACACGGGTCTTGAAAATTCTAACGATCCACAAAAAACAATCAGAGTTTATAATAAGTAAGCTCAACAGGGTCTCAGGATACAAAATCAATATACAAAAGTCAATTGTGTTTCTATACACTTGCAATGAACAATCCGAAAAAGAAATTAGGAAAACAATTCCATTTATAGTAGTATTAAAATAAAACACATAGGGATAGATTTAACAAAAAAAGTATAAGGAAAGAAGTTCAGTTAGTACCCTGAATACTGCAAACGCTATTGAAGGAACTTTTAGAAGACCCGAGTAAAAGGAAAAACATCCCATGTTCCCATGCACTTTGAGTGGATGAATTGAATGATATGTGATGTTAAAATGCTGCATGGGGGCTTCCCTGGTGGCACAGTGGTTGAGAGTCCGCCTGCCGATGCAGGGGACACGGGTTCGTGCCCCGGTCCGGGAAGATCCCACGTGCCGCGGAGCGGCTGGGCCCGTGAGCCATGGCCGCTGAGCCTGTGCGTCCGGAGCCTGTGCTCCGCAATGGGAGAGGCCACAACAGTGAGAGGCCCGTGTACCACAAAAACAAAAAACAAAAAACAAAAAACAAAAAACAAAAAAAACAACAAAAAAAAAATGCATGGCTTACAAGATACAAAAATACATATCAGCACCACAAGGTAATAATAGTAATACCCACCTATGCATAAGTTACAACCTACTTAAAAACAGGAGACAATGTTTTGAAACTGAAAGAAATGCTTCTTCAGTTTCTCCTACTAGGATTATTGAACCAAATTCAAAATATAGTTTTAGCATGTGTACCAAATACAAAAATTACCTATCTTCATTAGAAGTGGTCTGAAGCCACTGCACAGCCGTCTCCACGTTTCAAGCTGATCTGGTATCTTACTGTCACTACGTGAAAATCAATTTTATGAGCAACTGTATACACTTAACAGAACAGCTATTTTTTAAAAAAATGTCGTAATGTCTACTCATAAACCTATATGAATCCAAACAGGGGCCTTTAGAGTGAAGTAAATAAAGTTCAGCAGTTTTGCATCTTCTGGGAAAGCATAGTTTTGGATATGAAATACGTTTCTTCACGATGTAAATTTAATGAACATCATCAACATTTCAAAATAATTGATTATGATTTAGAGATCTTGATAGGAAAGCCCTTAGAATACAAACTATAAAGCTTTCCATTTTAAGACGAAACGACTGCTTTCTTTAAAATCTTTATTTGCATGTTTTCCCCATAAACTTAGCGATTCGGGAAAAAATAACTACAGAAAGGCCATCATCAAAACCATTCAAAGCTCACAGTTCAACACGTTGTTGTAGCATCCATCACCTTGGAACAGAGCCTGTTTTGTGATTCTGTATCTCCTAACAGCAGTTTGCAAAGCCAATTAAGTATCAGCACCGGTATTCTCCGAAGGAGAGACATAAACTCCATTTCTATGGCTGCAGGCAGCTGGGCTTGGAAAGAATGCACAAAACTGCAGGAGACACATTTCAGGAAGGCTCTGATAGAAGGAAAAGCATTAAGTCTTTCTCTCTTACTGAAGGCGATGACTCGGATCCTGCGGGATGGGAGGGGCTACACCTGAGGAGCTATTTTGTTGGCCAGTGGCCACCACACCTATACCCAGGGCAGCAGGGACACCTGCCTTGTGGTGAGGTTTGCTCTGGGAAACGGAGTGCTCAGCCCATAGTAGGCCTACAGTATTACTGTCTGACTTTTTACCTCCCGGTAAGAGGTGAATCAGAGGCCCTGAATATTCATGCTCATTAGAAGATCTCATGGCACTTTTCCAAGCCCGAGGCTACGACTCTGAGAATTTGGCCAAGTTCCAACTCAGGTAATTATATTCTGCTTCCTAAATTTGCCCTGCTGTTCCCATTAGGGACAGCATTGTTCATTTTCTTGCCTTTTCAGAAAAAAAGGGGCAGAAATTCTTCTTGAACTCACCAGTCTTGCTGACAGAATAAAAGGCCAAGCGCCATGCTACAAAAGTAACGTCGGCCTTAGTAATGAACAAGATGACTGCTGAGCTTGAACTTGGAGCACCAGGTAAAGATCTCAGAGGGGAGAACCCCTCTGGATGGAATCAGACAACAGTGTCATGAGAGCCCATCAGATACCAACCACCCAGGCTTCTCTGAAACCACCACAGGGAGTGATCATGGCGCCAATCTCCCAATCCATGCAGTAAAAGCAGACACTCCTGCGTGTGTTGGTATTTCTAATATCAGTGTAGATATAACCATTCTCTCATGAATTTGGGTGGGGACCTTCAGCAGAGATCTAGAATCGTCTGAATGAGCCAATTTCTCTTTTATGCCAGGGATCCTAAAACATAAAGCAGGCTGCCATCCCTGGGATGGTCAAAGATTTAATGTCTGACAATATCAATTTGGGGCAAGGATATAGGGCAAATGAAACGTCCGTGCATTGCTGGTGGGCATATAAACTGGTCAGACATTTTTCATAGCATCTAGTAAAACTAAAAATGTTTCTACCCTACCGCTCAGTACTTCTGCCTTGAAGAATACACCTCGCCCAAGCTCTCACACACCGCATGCAGAGACGCGCACACACACACAGATGTTCACGGCAACCGTGTTTGTCATAGAGGAAAACTGGGGTGAGGGGGACTAAGTGTTCGTAGAGGAAAAGAAAAAATAGAATGTAGTATATTCGTAGGATACAATCTCATGGATTGACTTAAATACAATGCTAAGTGGGGAAGAAAAGAATACAGAGTAATTTGTACAGCTCACTACCATTCATCACAATTTACAAAAGGCAAACACAACTGTCTTGCTTTTTATGAACATGTAGTGATTATGGGAAACTCAGTGCACGTACACACACACACACACACACACACATGCATGAAAGAACATGCACATACACACATGCGCACAGGCACACATGCAGACACACACATGCACACACATATGCACGTGCCCACACGAGCACACGTGCTGGTACACCTAAGCACACACACAGACACCCACATTTGCAGACTTTTGCTTGCTCAGCTCCCAAAGTTCTATGCTGGGGGTGGATGTGGATGTTCCCTTAGTCCTTATTCCTGATTTTCACTTTAAAGACATTTAGATATGTACAATGACATCACACATGATGCACATGTTTTTGAACTTCTGGGCTAGCACAGCACCACCCAGAGGCCCATCAGGGACTCTCTGAGTAGGATGGCCTCCCCCAGGTTTTAGTGCCTTCTCTTATCCATAACATAAATACACCCCCAACCACGTCCCCGGATGATTAGAAGCTGAGGTAACTTACTACACGGATGTCCTAACACCTTCACTTCATCAATGGCGAAGTAGCCTTGATGTCCAGAAGTTACGACTTCAAAAATCACCTGGAAAGTTAAGAAAGGTGTTCATTATTCACTCATTTTGTCAACTTTTACCAAATATTTCCTATATATAAGACAGGTAGTTTCAACCACTCATTGATGTTTTCCAACAATATTAATGGAACGCCCAATATCTGCCAGTCAGTGTTCCGGGTTCTAAAACTACAAAAACAACTAAGACTCAAACCCAGTTTTCAGGGACATGAACGGCGGTGGGCCAGACAGCACTGCACCTCAAGGACTCACCTCATAAAAGTGGGGCAGGGTACCATGGTTAAGAACTGATACGTGGAAGACAGAGGCTGAGTCATCTTCCAGAAGTGATAAGATTTAAATTGCTTTAAGATGACATATCTTCTGGTCAACTTCTTTGGGGAAACTCTAGCACCAGACTGAACCACATGGGGCCCTAGGTTTTATACAACTAATATATACAATTAAAATTTTAAACATATTATGAAAGAAGAGGACAGGATACTAGAAGAACATATACCAGATGGCCTCCCATGAGGAAGTGGCATTTGAGCTGATAGCTGAAGGTGAATGAGCTAACGGTGTGAAGAGGATAAGGCACCTCCTGGGGCAGGTGCAAAGGCCCTGAGGTGGACATGACGGTGGCCATGAAGAGGAGAACTGCGATCTGCAGCTATAAAGGTCAGCTGTGACCCGGCTCGGAGATCCCAGGAAACACAGCACATTAGTAATACAGAGAAGAGACTATACTAGCTGAAATTCAGATGGTAGAGTATCAATTAGGAGGAGAACGATATAAAAATCTCTGCAGTGGCAAAATCAAGAGGGCTTTATGACTGTATGGTCCTGGGAGAAGCAGGGCAATAGAAGAAGGGCAACACGCTCTGAGGTTCTCAGAATGACATCTTTGAGATGGTGGAGCCACTTCAGAGAAATTGAGGCTAAAGGAGATAAAAGAACCAGTAACAAAGTTATCAATGTTCTTAACATGATTGCCTAAAGGTGTCTGTTGTCAGGCTAGTGTTAATGATAAAAGGTCCACATGACATTATTTTCACCTCCATTTCTACACAGCAGGAAACTGTGTCACCAGGGAGACCACGGCTCATGCAACATGAGGAGGGTCCGTCTAACACACAACCCAGCAACTGCACCACTGGAGAAATGAACATTTTCATTCCTATAAAAACCTGCATGTGTCAATCCCTATAAACAGTACTATATATAAACTAGATAACTAATAAGGACCTACTGTATAGCACAGGGAAGTCTACTCAGTACTCTATAATGGCCTACATGGGAAAAGAATCTAAAAATGAGTGCATATATATATATATGTGTATCACTGACTCACTTTGCTGTACACCTGATACTAACACAACACTGTAAATCAACTATACTCCAATAAATTTTTTTTAAAAAACCTGCACATGAATGTTTATAGAAGCTTTTATTTATGACAGCCAGAAACTGGAAACAGTCCGGATGCTGTTCAAATGGTAAATGATTAAACCGACAGTGGTACTTCCATAGTGTGGACACACCTGACTTGGATGAATCTCCAGAGAACTGTGCGGAGTGAAAAAGCCCATCATGAAAGATTACACGCTATTTGCTTCCATTTACGTAGCATCATGTCATGTCAACATTTTAGAAATGGAGGACAGATGAGTGGTTGCCAGGGCTCAGGGACGGGGGGAGAAGGAACGGGAGGGAGGTGGGTGTGGTTACAAAAGGACAACAGGAGCAATCCTTGTGATGCTAGAAGTGCTGAGGTCTGGACTGTGGTGATGGAGGCGCAAACCTACCCAGGTAATAAAATCGTACAGCTCGTAGCAGCGTCAGTCACAACAGCGCGGAAGGAACCCAAGTGTCCACTGATGGATAAGTGGATAAGCACAATGTGGTCTATCCATACTACGGAATATCGTTCAGTCTTAAGAAGGACAAAAAAAATTCTGACACATGCTATGATACGGATGAACCTGGAAAACATGACGCTCAGTGAAATAAGTCAGTCCCAGAAGGGCAAATACCCAGAGTAGTAAATCCACAGAGACAGGAAAGAGAATGGTGGTTGCCTGCAGCTGGGCGGAGAGGCTGGGAAGTTATTGTTTTATGGGTGCAGAGTTTCAGTTTTACAAGACGAAAGAGTTCTGGAGGTGAAGGGTGGCGATGGTTCCACAAGACTATGAATGTATTTAATACCCCTGAACCGTGCACTTAAAGACGGTTAAGATGATACATTTTAAGTGATTTGTATTTTATCACAATAAAACAGTGAAAACATTATATAGCAAGAAGTACACCCACATGCATACACAAGTACAAGTAAAACTGGGGAACTCTGAAAAAGCTCTAGATTTTAACAATGTCATTGTGACATTATACTTGAGGTTTGCCAAGTGTTACCATCAGAAGAAACTGGGTGAAGTGTACATAGGAATCTGTATTATTTTTTACTACTGCATCTGACTCCACAATTATCCCCATAAAATTTTCAATTTAAAAAAAGTAATTATAAGTGACGATTTACTACACACAAAATATGTTACATACCCTGAGCAGATATTACTCCACTGTCTTATTTATTATTTCACATGAAGAGATTCTTCAAGGATTCAATATTTCAAGAACAAAGAGATTGGTCCAAAAACATGCGATGCATCTATGGCGGGTGTAACTTAAAATCCCAATCTTTCTGATTCCAAATATCGTGGCATTTTCACTACTGCCCGTTGCCTGAATGAACACTGCAACCAAAGGACTGCATTATTTATGTTTGTGTGACGGATGCAAGCATGGAGGAAGCAATGAGCAGGACCCCCAATGCAAAAGCTCGGGGGCTTCCCAGATAGAAGTCATCCCAGAAACACCTGCTATACTAGACGTCCCTGTGCCAGGATGCCACCAAGCTGAAATACAAAACACACAGGGGGAGGAGGAGCCCAGCAGGAGAACAGATATGAAATGAAACTTGCTCCTGTTTAGGAGGTTAATATACATATTTTTCACTGATAGTACAGAGAAAGGAAGAGATGCACAGATATTCCTGCAATGGGATCTTGCTAGCTTCTCTCTCTACTGAAGTCTGAGACAGGACAACTGAGGGGCAAAAAGCAGACGGACACTGAGAACAAGTGGAGGAAAAAGCCTTCCCAGGGCTCTCCAGACAGGGCTCCCGGGAAACGGCCATATCCTGCCTGGGCGGAGCAGCATCTACAGGCAGAGCAGGAACCGGCCAGATGCTCTGGTCAGAGTGGCCACAGCACAGACTGATGCCCAGCACCACCAGTGACCCAAGAACGCCATCACTCTGGCCACGAAAAGGGTACTTTGAGAGCCAAACCCAGAAGTTCATGCATCTTTGCTGCCTTCTTCCCTCCCTCTTATACGTTCATTCATCCAGTTCAAGTCTCCACCAAGCACCTCTCTACTCCAGGCACTTGAAGTACATCATGAACGGAATAGATGAAGATCCCTTTCCTCGGCAGGTTTGTCCTTCTTCTTACCAAAAGTTATATTTTTTCCTTTATCAACTACAAGGGCTGAAGCTTCTCATAAAAATGGAATAATCCTCATTTTTAAAGGGATGCATTAACCCTTAGAATATAATGTACATATATAAAGCATGCTTATGTGGATCTGTTTTTAAAAGTTGACACGTGTAAATTTAATGCACCATATTTAATTGAATCCAACACAAGGCCATGGCCCTACCATGGAAAAGGAGAGAGAAAGGAAGGGGGGGAAGGAATTAGACACTAGAAAAGCCAGCTTAAAACCTCTGAATCTGTTTTTTCATCCATCACATTAAGAGAACTTAGGACCCTCAAAAGTTTTATGCCCAGAGGGCTTCCCTGGTGCCGCAGTGCTTGAGAGTCTGCCTGCCGATGCAGGGGACACGGGTTCGTGCCCTGGTCTGGGAGGATCCCACATGCCGCGGAGCGGCTGGGCCCGTGAGCCATGACCGCTGAGCCTGCGCATCCGGAGCCTGTGCTCCGCAACGGGAGAGGCCACAACAGTGAGAGGCCTGTGTACCGCAAAAAAAAAAAAAAAAAAAAAAAAAGTTTTATGCCCAAAGATTCTGAGCCTTATTGTCCAAATATTTATAGAATATTTACTACATGCTCTGGGGGGGGGGCATCAAAAAATTAGACAATTTTATGAAATATAAGCTTTAGTTGGAGAAAAAATAAGTAACGATGAAAGAACAGAAGGGAGACAAGAACAGCCAAATGACAGATGGGAACAGTATGGAGCTCGTCGGACCATGAACCTTCCCCTCCTCCTTTCTTAACCAGCAGGATGCCTGTGATACACCCAACACTACCTCCAGCCCAATTCTCAGCCTGCTAAGTGCAAACCCACAGATGCCTGAGCAAGCACTTACCCAGCATCTCAGCCAGGCTAGAGCCAGAGCAAGACTCAGCAAGAAGCCAATTGCCCAAATTTCCCAGCAAGATGACTCGCCAGTGAGGCCACAACCAAAGAAGTGAACATAAGTTTACACCTGAAACTTTGCTGCTCTCGGTCTTCCAGCTGGAATACCAAGAAGCAAAGAAAGCCAGAGTCTGATTACAGATACACCGGAGACCAATGGACTGGCCCTTTTCCTTTAACTGGAAGCTTCTGAAGCAAACTTCTGAACTTGGCAGGTTCCAGCACTGACTTACAGCTAACTGCAGGGACAAAAAGAGGAAAACAATCTTTATAGATATGTTTATGGGTCTGTGTCTACACACCTGCACACAGATGCACAGACATGTAGATTTCTATAAAATAGATAAATAAAAACTTAGTATGACACCTTAGGTTTTAAACAACAGAAGGTGCATAATGTGTTGCAAGTTTGAAGCAATCACTTCAATGTTTCTTTCCAAAAAATTGAAGCACTTTTTTTTTTTTTTTTTTTTTTTTTTGCGGTACGCAGGCCTCTCACTGTTGTGGCCTCTCCCGTTGCGGAGCACAGGCTCCGGACGCGCAGGCTCAGCGGCCATGGCTCACGGGCCCAGTCGCTCCGCGGCATGTGGGATCTTCCCGGATTGGGGCACGAACCCGTGTCCCCTGCCTCGGCAGGCGGACTCTCAACCACTGCGCCACCAGGGAAGCCCCTGAAGCATGTTTTTTAAAAGGTCACTTTCCAGCTCTTTCTTAGAAGTTCATTTCAATTAAGGGACTTATGAGTACAAGTTTTGTTAGTTTTCTCATCAAGTTTATAATTTAGGATATAAATGTTTCAACACAAACCACGACTATAAACTGGGTATGATTTGCCCTGAATGTTTGCTACTTTGAAGTAAATGTGATTAAATGAAGATATCTGAATTTAGGTGCTGTCAGACAATCATAGGTTGACGACCATCTTGAATTTACCTACCACCTGACCATTAAGAAATCGACTGTGTTTTTTTCTAACAAACAACAGGGTTAAAACATGCAGTTCAAAGGATAAGGGCTGTCTTAAATAGATTCCTTAAGAACAGATTTAAGCACCCCCTGAAAAGGTTTCCTTGTCATGAACTCTTGCTGTCTGGCAAGTTTTCCATTTTGTACTATTTTCTAGCCGGTGCCCTTACCAAGAAAGTTTCAGAAGCAGAAATAGTTTTGTCTCTTTCTGTCAAATAAGGGACTACTCTATTGAAAGGACAGATATTGCTCTAGGGGAATTATAACACAGGTATGCAGAGCCCAGGGCGGGGATGGGGGTGGCAGTCAGAGGCACGTCTAAAGATGCCTGCATCCAAGAACAAAAACATTGAGGTCACAGCAAACAGTAACACGAGGCCACCAACAGCACCACCGGAAAGAGAATAAAGAAAGCTGTGAAAATTGATTTAGGGATGTGGCCATGCTTATTTTTATCAAACAGGACAGAATATACTGAAAATCTACATTAGATGTGAGACTTGGATCTCTTGAGGGAAACACACCAAATCTTTTCTTTATAAAAAAAAATGAATCATTCAAAAAACATTTATTTATCATATACATCCATGTCCCAGGTACATTTTGTACATATTATCTAATTTTTTCTCAGTCAACCATATGAGGTAGATAATATTAACTCCCCTTTAGGGATGAGTAGGCAGACTCAGTAAGGTTAAGAAATGTTTCTGAGGTCATGCAATCAGGGTATAATTCTAGGTCTATTTTACTTCCAAGTCTGGGCTTCTTTCATGTTACCCAACTGCCTAATCTAGCAGGTATGAGAGACTATATATGTAGAATACATAGACATATACGTATGCATATACACATACACACACACATATATAATATATAACCATGCATACACACACATATATATACATACACACAAATATATACGACTTTTAATGCATAGATGTACCTATGTTCTAAATTCTTTACTTCCAGATTGAACTAAGAAATGTAGTCATCATCTATTTGACCTAGAAATAAAGATGCAAGGGACAGTTATATGACACAGTTTTAACAATGCCAGTTTTAAGACAAGGGTCAGCAAACTACAGCAAATGGACCAAATCTGCCCCGACCTCTGTTTCTGTCTGGTCCACAAACTAAGGATGTTTTTTACAGTTTTCACTGGTAGGAGGAAATCAAAAGAAGAAGATTTTGTGATACATGAAAAGTAGATGAAATTCAAATTTCCATGTCGGAAGATAAAGCTTTCTTGGAAGGCAGTCACGCTTATTCATTTATGGATTGTCTACAGCGACTCTCACACAATCACAGCACAGTGGAGTTGCTGCCACAGAGACCATCTGGCCCGAAAAGCCTGAAATATTTACTATCCAGCCTCCTGCTTTAAGAGGAAGCTTTCCTGCTTTGCTCACCAACAGGCTGCCATTACTCTAGATAACAAGAAAGCACACATGGATAGCAGTAGTTCGTCTCAGCCAAATACAATATGCTTTGCACTTCCTGGGGGAGCCTTGAACTCTAGCAATAACAGGGAGAAAGCCCTCTCCTGGCTTGATTTGTTTCAGCTCTTATATACAGGTGGTGTTTTAAATGCCCACGTAGCATTGGAGTATCATTACCAATTTTTAAAAGCATAATTGCAATATACCAAAACAAAACCATAGACACGAATTACTTGATAGACCTCAAAACAGTCTTAAAAATTAAATTAAAAAATGAAGGAAAATCCAACTCATTTAGAAGGCAAATCCTCTATAAATAAGCTAAACTACTGAGAATTTATAACACTTTTGTATTCCAACCTGACTCTCAGATCTCATTCTGCACAATGTCCTTTGGCATTAGCTCGATTACAGCTAAATGTTTTTGTTTTTACCAAACACATACATTATTAGGAAAAATGCCTTTGCTCTCTAGCCTAACCTAAGCTATGATTATTTGAAAAGTTGAAAGCTGAAGTGGGGGATGGGTATGATGGAATCACAGAGCCAAACTACCGTATTCTGGAATAATTTTGTCATCACACAGTATTTAATCTTACCTCACATTTTTTTTGGTGGGAGAAATTTGGCTTAACAGAAAATATAATGAATCCTCATTATTTGCTGATTCTGAATTTGTCTACTCGTTAGTTTTTTCAAAACCCCAAAATCAATACCTGCAAAGCATTCTTGGTCACTTGTGAACATGGACAGAGTGGCAAAGGTTGGAGTTGCCGGACACACACATCCCAGCAGAGGCCGGGCAAGGAGAAGCTCTGCCTTCCAGCTTCCCTTCTCCTGCCACTAACAAGTGTCCTTATCCTCGTCTAAATGTGTCACATTTTCACCTTTTTGTGCCTTTTATTGGCGATGCTGCTATTTAAGATGGCCCCCAGCGCAATGCTGAAACGCTGTCTGGTATCGCCAAGTGCAAGAAGGCTGTGATGTGTCTTACAGAGAAAACATGTGTGTTAAATAAGCTTCCTTCACGCCTAAGCCTAGCACTCTGGGTCAAGTTCACTGTTAAGAATCAATGATACACATTAAATAAGGCATCTTTACAGAAACACACATAAACCAAGGTTAGGTATTGATCAGTTGATGAAAGTCTTGTGACCACAGGCTCTCAACACGGGACTAATGCCCTATGGCCCCCAGAAGCAGCGGTCCAGTGTTTACTCATTGGGCGCTCACCGTGATGTTTAGAATAAAACTGTATTCGTGTGTTTGGATTCACACCAAGACCCACTTCTATCACAGTTCTTGGTCATTGGAAGGACTCAATGCTCATTTTTGCTCTTGGTTCCCAGATATTACTGGCAGCCATGGGATGTAAAGACATGTAGACTACAGAGAATCCATATTCTTTCAACCACTCAACAAATAACATCTCAGGAGACAAGATGGTGCAGCTCCACCATCTTTGGAGCCTTGGGGAAAAGCCACTGCCTTTCAGGTAGGAAGCAACTGGTTAAACCACTCACTAGTGCTGTTTTGTATGCTCATGGAAAGCCATCCTGGATCTGAGTCTGCCAAACAGGAGACGGGAAGAAGTTTAACACTGCAGCATCTCCAATGCTTCCTGCTTTAGCGAGGAGCAAAATTAGCTTTCCATGCTGCCACTTTTCCTGCCACGTATAAGCAAAGCAAAGGTATTATCTCACCAACACAAACACTCCCCACAGAAGATGGGCTGGTGGAAACTGTCAGTCCCCTAGAACAAAGGGGATTCCGTGGCATCTGTCTGTCCTCCCACACAGAGCCTCGTAATTCCTTTCTGGTTTTGGTTTAAATAAAAAGCGAAGGTGGATCATATTCACAAAAACTGATTTTTTTTTATCCAAATAAGTTAAATAAAAAACAAAAACATAGGAAAAGAAAAGTTTCTGTAATGATGAAGAGTCAAAGCAAAACCACAAACGATAGACCTTACCAAATCAGGAACAAAGTACTGAAACCTTTGTTTATATGCACATTTTTTTTTAGCATTGTTATTTTATTTATTTATTTTTGGCTGTGTTAGGTCTATGTTGCTACGCGTGGGCTTTCTCTAGTCACGGCAAGCAGGGGCTACTCTTCGTTGCATTGCACGGGCTTCTCATTGCTGTGGCTTCTCTTGTTGCGGAGCACGGGCTCTAGGTGCGCAGGCTTCAGTAGTTGTGGCTCAGGGGCTTAGTTGCTCTGGGGCATGTGGGATCTTCCCAGACCAGGGCTTGAACCCGTGTCCCCTGCATTGGCAGGCGGATTCTTAACCAGTAAGTCACCAGGGAAGTCCATGAACATATTATCAAAGTAAAGTTAAAACCTACTTTCTCTCCGTTAAAGACATTCAAAGGGTAAGATTCACAGTGAAGCTAATTATCAGTGCTTTGTCTTGCCATTTAGGACATTCTGAAATGATTTCATCTATTTTTTCCACCAGTAAATAACACAACTTTCTTCACTTTTGTGTTTTCCCTTTTCCTTTTGAAAAGAAGTAGTGTTCTTTTCCAATCTTTTCTAATCATGGCTCCAATGCCCATTCTATAAAATGGGATATGTAAGAAAATTAAGGCAGAGGGAAAAAAATAGGAAAGTGATAAGGAAAAGTGCTCAGAATCAAGAAGTGACAGACCACAGAGAAGTGGAAGACGTTCACCCAGAAGAAGGACTTGTCCTTGATCATCAAATAACAAATACAAACTGAGAAGGAAACCCAGAGACACGGTAAGCTTTTCAAAATAAATATATAAAATATTATCTTTGAAGATACGAAACTGTCACATGACTCCCTCTGCTTCTTCCTAAATGTAGCTCTGAGTCTGTAGTAGAGTGACAGCTTCATACGTCCTCACTGATTTCTTAAAACTCATCTTTTTTAAGCACAAAATGCTGAGGACAGGAGTACCTGCTTAGAATAGCTTTCCTGTTCGAGACTGGGTTCTATTTCACTGCCACATCTAATTCCCCGTGTCCTCCTAGAGGGACGAAGCAATTCGATTGTCTTGCACTTGGTACAAAGCAATTCAATGGTCACGCACTTGGAATGATGGCCATAAGTGAAGGAATTTATGGAGTTAGGGAATGTTCTCTTTTTCCATCAGTACATATCAGGATTTCCCAAGGTGCTCCAGGGAATACTGGACTCGAGATGCTCTGCTAAAGCCAAATGGATGTGCACACTCCAGCCAGGCACCTGCACCTGCCATGTGTCACCCGGGGAGATGCAGAAAGGCCTGGCAGTACAGAATGTGTTCTACTTCGCTTAAATCAGTGCTTCTTCCCATTTGGTTGACCGGTGCCTTTTAACCTTCCTTGGAACACAGTTTGGAAAACACTCACCCACGCAGACCTTAAACACTGTCTCTGGGCAGCAAATGCCTGCCGAGCTGCTGCCACTCGGCGTGGCTTACGTGACCTTCTAATAAAATAAGTGGGCTGAAGGCCAGTCCAGCGAAGAAAGCAAGGCTGCCGTACAGGAGTCCAGGAGGGAGTGTGATGGGAAGGGGTGGGAAAGATCAGGTATCTCCTATTCCCTCACCCCTTCATCCACCAGGAAAGATGGCAGACAGGTAAAGGGTAAATCTTGGCTTAGCCTCCCCGAAGCGCTGGCCCCTTGATAAGCTCAGTGCACGGAGAACTGAGAGCACGGATCCACGCCTCCTCTCCTGTCAGGCCCTTCGGTGCTTCTAAGGGACTTGCTTTTACAGGAGGCTCTGGAGCAACCAGAAGGCCAGTATCTTCCCTGACTTTACCTTCCCATCCCTCTTGTCACTGCCCACAACCTGGCATAACACCTTTACTGAGGGGCCTGGGGGAGGGATTTCAAGGCCACCTGTGCATTTTTTCCTTTTCAAAGCAACCATTTGTATTAAAGATCACTGCCCTCCTGGCCTCCGACAGGACTCAGAATCACTATCTCCAAAAGCAGGGAGAAAGGCAGTGAGTGTGGGGTTCCAGGGGCGTCTCTGGGTACAGGTGGGGTTAAGAACCCAGAAGAATCCATCAGAGGCCTCGGAAACTTGCAGATGGACAAGAGGAGAGAGGAGGGGAGAAGAAACAGAATCAAAGTGAAATAGTTTTTTAATCGGCACAATAAAGTAAAAGGGTGCTTGTGGGAGGAACACGCTATTCTTAAAATGGCAAAAGTCAGTGTCTAAATCAAAGGAAGCAGGTGTCACAGCCCAGGTGCCCTGGTGAAAGCAGGTAGCCCGCACTTATGCTGCCACCTAACAGAGGGGCAGGTTCTACGTCACAGCAGTTAGGACAAACACTAATTAAGTAATTAAACACATGTTAATCACCAGATACTTGACGATTTATGTGTTAATGAACAGTAATTAACCTGCAATTAGCTGTATTCCATGCAGATTACCCCTGTGATGTGTACTGGTAGAATGTTATTTTCCCTTAAATAGGAAAAGCTCCATAAAGTGGCAAGAACACTTTACTCTGCTAAGAACCATTTTGAAACTCTACACATGCTAATCTAGGTCATGTTAGCAGAAAGGTTATAAAAACAAAGAGGTGCCCAAGAGAACCCACTATGTTTATCCAAAGTACACAGTGTAGTGGTGTTTGGTTGCACCGAAAACCTCCCCAAATCCAACAATTTACAAGACTCAGACTCTGACCAAGAAGAGAATCAACTCAGTATCTTGCAGCCAAAGATGAGGGAGAAATGGACATTCTTGACAAAAGCATGGGAGGATCAGGTACAGGACAGACAGAAGGAACCCAGCTCAGCACCCCCGTTCCTGGTCCGCCCACCCAGAGCACCTGCTCCCCAGGTGTAGGCAGAGTGCCCAGAGCACCACGATAGCAGTTCCAGGGCTAACATGCTAGAATGTTCTGGCGGGAAAGCCCTTGGTTCATCCCGTTTCATCCACTGTTTCACTGAAGGATTTGTTCCCAGAACGCTTTTTCATTGCATACCTTCTGCCATCGTACCAAACACACTTAAGGAGTGACTTAGCAGGAGAAAGCACT